>NC_044048.1:28672874-28782874 GCF_902167405.1 Gadus morhua
GCATGAGCACGAAATCGCGTGATACCGGGTGGAACAGTTTACACAGAAACCGTTCTGCCTACACACTAACAAAAAATCAAGCATGTTATAGACGGGTCTGAGCGCGTTAAAAACCTAAAGCAAACCAACCAGAGTTCACTTGGAAGCGGACAAAGAACCCCGTTTTCAAGCAGACCACCGTTTTATTGTTCTGTCCAAACTAGAGTAAAGAAAAGAATAAAGAAAGAAAAAAGTAATACAGTTTGCTGCCCCCCTTTTATCTTGCAGCCAACATGCTCACTGAAGGGGGGGGGGGGTGGGATACTGTTTGATGCTCAATCCACATTTGAGTTTCCACATCAAAGCTGTTCTGTTTAATGTAGAATAAAGAATAATGTAGAATCACAGAGCGGTTTAGAGCCGCTCTTGCCGCTTTCACACCAAAAAGAACCGAGAGCCAGTTCCGGGCTGGTGCTAGGGCCAGTTCCAAACTGGTTCCAGCCTTACCCCAGTTAAGAACCGGTTGGTTTCACACCGGCCAGAGCCAGCCATGGAGCCGGCGTGAGCAACGTCATGACGTCACTGCAAACGTCTCGGCTAGTGAGCTTGGACAGAAGCATACGGCCGACATCTTTCTTTATTCTGGGTGGAAATAGTAACATAGTTACGCCATCAAATGCGTTTATGGAAACATTTTTAGCGAGAAATGTGCATTTTACTTTCATAATGTTCGCTCGGTGAATGTGAAGGATGTTTGGTTTGATAGTTATGACGAAGAGGGAACGCTCCGTTCACTTGCATGGACATGGACTCATCTAGCTGCGTTGGCGCGTTGACGCGTTGAACCACCACACAATAGGCGCGCAGAAGAACCCTCGCGCCAGTTTCAAACACAACAACAACAATTTCGTCTTCGATTCAATCCGTGTATGGTTCGTTCTTTGAATATTCCGATTTAAAACAAAATCAGAAAAAACAAAAGAACCATACACGGATTCACGTCCATTGTTTACTTCGGTGTTTTAAAAAATGCCGGTCTTCGTTGGTCTTCCTGTTTATGAAGGTACGGATAACTCCGCCCCCTGCCCCCGGCGTAAAAGCGGTTCTAGTTCTAGCCCAGCTCTAAAGTGGGGCCAGAGTTGAACCGGTTTTTAGGGGCCGGAGCCGGTTCTTTGGCGGTGTGAAACCAAAGCCCTGGCCCTAGCTCCGAACTGGCCCGGAACCGGCCCCGATTTTGCGGCGGTGTGAAAGGGGCATCAGAGAGCCACTCAGAGAGAGCCGAGCCGAGAGAGCCGCTCCGAGAGAGCCGCTCCGAGAGAGCCGCTCCGAGAGAGCCGCTCAGAGAGAGCCGCTCAGAGAGAGCCGCTCAGAGAGAGCCGCTCAGAGAGAGCCGCTCTGAGAGAGCCGCTCAGAGAGAGCCGCTCAGAGAGAGCCGCTCTGAGAGAGCCGCTCTGAGAGAGCCGCTCAGAGAGCCGCTCTCTAAACGCTGGTGGGCTTGTTATCTTGGTGTGCAGCTGTGCCATTTAAACTTCAAACTGTAAAAAAGGACCGTCAAAGCTTCTCTACAATGTTAGGGATTAATTACGTCTTTTGTTTTGTTGATGAGCGGTGCTTGATGTTACACGTTACATAAGGTATAGGTTACATTAACATGTTTCATGGTTCGCTTAAACTAACATGTATCATGTTACAGTAAACTTCAACATGTTTTATGTTTACATTAAACTCCTTAACATGTATTAAGATAACATTAAATTAACATGTATCATGGTAATGCTGAATGATAGTGACTGCTGTCCTGACCTGTTGATGTATTGTTTATCTCTATACAGAATGGTCTTATAGAAGAGCTCTGAAGGTAAGTGTTATCACTGGTTTGATACAGAACACAATAACATGTGTGACCCTAGCTGGCACTGGTTTTATTAGATGATGACCTTGTGATGAACCCAATGTTGATATTTTATTTACATTTTTATTTTATTGTAAAGGCAACAGAGGAACCAAACAGGGAGTTAAATGGTAAGCTAATATTCCACATGTTTCACTTTGTAAATGAGTAACAGATCATTTATTAATATCCAGTGATTTGCAAGGGTTACTGACTCACACCAAGTCAAATGATATCGCTGTGATTCAAAACATTTCATCTCATTGTACCAGAGAGTCAGAGCCTACCTAGCAGAGGGACCAGAGTGGCAGACCTACTGGACAACATCTTCTAGATCAGGGCTCCTCAACCTCTTTATTACTGAGGCCCGGTATGCGTATTTATATGGGGGTTATTGTTAGGGTTGGTGTGAGGCCTCTCCTGTTGTCCTGTAGTAGTGAGCATCAAAATATCAATGACCACTACATTTTTCCCCACTGATACAGTAAGCGCCATAAATCCTGTTCCACACACATAACGACCCAAGTATTCACATAACAACAGTGGCATGAAGACTTTATCATGTGTAGCAGGCTAGTGGCTGTGGGGTTTCCACGCTACCAAGTTGAATAGTAAACCACACAATACACAGAGCAATACAAAGTCAGATGATTTATTTACCAGGTGAATAACAATCACCGTGGTGGGAAAAGGGTAATCCACAATCCGTGTCCGTATCCAGGAGTCGTCGCCAGAAGGGCCCTCAAACAAAGCGGTCGGTACACAATGGGGATAGTCAGACGGTCCCCTCTCTCTCTCTCTCTCTCTCTCTCTCTCTCTCTCTCTCTCTCTCTCTCTCTCTCTCTCTCTCTCTCTCTCTCTCTCTCTCTCTCTCTCTCTCTCTCTCTCTCTCTCTCTCTCTCTCTCTCTCTCTCTCTCTCTCTCTCTCTCTCTCTCTCTCTCTCTCTCTCTCTCTCTCTCTCTCTCTCTCTCTCTCTCTCTCTCTCTCTCTCTCTCTCTCTCTCTCTCTCTCTCTCTCTCTCTCTCTCTCTCTCTCTCTCTCTCTCTCTCTCTCTCTCTCTCTCTCTCTCTCTAGCCCCCATGTGGTAGCCTGCTCTCCCCTTTAAGCCCAAGCACTCCTGCCTAATGCTCCTCAGGCTTGCATCGTTAAGGGAGGAAGTCCATGTAAGGCTTGGGGGTGGAGCCAGCATGCTGCCAGATATCTCCCTTCGATCACCACTCCCCACACTCCTCCCTGCCGCCTGCCACGCATGATAGAGAAGTGGGGTTGGGATTGGTTGGTGTGACGGCCTCTCATTTGAATTTTGTGGAAGCATTATTATTATTATTATTTTATTTATTTTTTAATGCAGGTAGGCTTTATTTCTAAATCTCTGCGGCCCGGTGGTTGAGAACCCCTTTTTGGTGGGAATTTCTGGACCACGTCAATCGTTTCTTTATAAACTGAGTAGGAATAAAAAGTCTACCGAACTTATAACAATTAGGGTAGTATATTTAAATAATAAACGTATAATAATATAAAACAAACATACAACACAATCCAAGGCCTAACATACAATCATCCGAGGCCTCAGATGGGAGTTCTCCCTGCGTCTCTCCAAGAGCTCCTCAAGGAGAGGTCGGATCCATTGATAAAGCAAGGACTTCAGGTCTGAGGATGCTGAGAACAGCTCTGCCCCCAATATGACTATAGTATTGGTTAACCAGAGGGTAAACTATCAGTGCACCTCCTCAGGATGTCATAAGGGGGACGTAGCCGTGCCTAATCAGTTGGAGCCCTGGCTTCTCGACCTTCCAGAGGGGCTCAAGGAAACAGGCCCATACCAACAAATGGGAGTTAGAGAAATGGAATGTCGAAATATAATTTTCCCATTACACCTGATCTAGATATTATATTATAGAATGGAGCTATCCATGTATATAAGACTCTACTCTCATAGCTGGGGCGATGTGGCCAGCATAACGTCAGCTCAGTGGCGTTTATAACGTAGCTCACTGAGTCGTCAGGACAACACAGAGCAGGGACAAAGGGTAGAAAGACTTGTGTCCTTGTTTGACCACGATAATGGCAGCCGTCTCCCTACACGTATTCAGTCTGTCAAGATGTTCTTCTGTGTAGAGGCTAATCCAGAGTGGAAACCAGGAACTGGTTCAACTGATTCTACATGATTAGAATATATGGAGCAGTTCATAATAATAGGATGGATACGTTTCATAATATCAACCATAGTCCTGGGAGGTAAGGGTTACATTGAACTCTAACATGTATCATGTTACATTAAACTAACATGTATCATGGAGCATTAAACTAAAATGTATCATGGTTACATTAAACTAACATATATCAGGGTTATGCTGAATGATATTGACTGCTGTCCTGACATGTTACTGTATTGTTTATCTCTATATAGGATGGATTGATGACCTTCTGAAGGTAAGTGTTATTACTGGTTTGATACAGACCACAATAATATGTGTGACCCTAGCTGGCAGTGGTGGAGTAATTAGATGATGACCTTGTGATGAACCCAATGTTGATATTTTATTCACATTTTATTTTATAGGAAGAGAAAAATACCAATACAGACAATAACCATGGTAAGTTCTTATCCCACATGTTTAACTTTGTTAATGAGTAACAGATAACTTATTAATATCCAGTGATTTGCAAGGGTTACTGACACCAAGTCAAACGATATCGCTGTGATTCAAAACATTTAATCTAATTGTACCAGAGAGTCAGAGCCTACCTAGCAGAGGGACCAGAGTGGCAGACCTACTGAACAACATCATCTAGATATTAGATTATAGAATGGAGCTATCCATGTATATAAGCCATACTCTCGTAGCTGGGGCGATGTGGCCAGCATAACGTCAGCTCAGTGGCGTTTATAACGTAGCTCACTGAGTCGTCATGACAACACAGAGCAGGGACAAAGGGTAGAAAGACTTCTGTCCTTGTTTGACCACGATAATGGCAGCCGTCTCCCTACACGTATTCAGTCTGTCAAGATGGTCTTCTGTGTAGAGGCTAATTCAGAGTGGAAACCAGGAACTGGTTCAACTGATTCTACATGATTAGAGTATATGGAGCAGTTCATAATAATAGGATGGATATGTTTCATAATATCAATCATAGTCCTGGGAGGTAAGGGTTACATTAAACTAACATGTATCATGTTACATTAAACTCTAACATGTATCATGTTACATTAACCTAACATATATCATGGTTAAATTAAACTAACATGTATCATGGTAATAAACTCTGACATGTATCATAATTACCTTCAACTAACATGTATCAGGGTTCTGCTGAATCACATTGACTGCTCTCCTGACATGTTACTGTATTGTTTATCTCAAAATAGAATTCATTGATCAACTTCTGGAGGTAAGTTTTATTACTGGTTTGATACAAAACACAATACTATGTGTGACCCTGGCTGGCAGTGGTGGAGTTATTAGATGATGACCTTGTAATGAACCCAATGTTGATATTTTATTCACATTTTTATTTGATTGAAGAAGGTAAAAAAGGAACGGAAGAGGGAGTCAGCGGGTAAGTTCTTATCCCACATGTTTCACTGTGTTAATGAATAACAGATTATTTATTAATATCCATTGTTTTGAAAGGGTTATTGACACCAAGTCAAATGATATTGCTGTGATTTAAAACATTTAATCTAATTGTACCAGAGTCAGAGCCTACCTAGCAGAGGGACCAGAGTGGCAGACCTACTGAACAACATCATCTAGATATTAGATTATAGAATGGAGCAATCCATGTATATAAGACACTACTCTCATAGCTGGGGCGATGTGGCCAGCATAACGTCAGCTCAGTGGCGTTTATAACGTAGCTCACTGAGTCGTCATGACAACACAGAGCAGGGACAAAGGGTAGAAAGGGTGCTTCCATTGAAAATATCAATGGAACAACTTTGTGTGGTCTTGGGTTTTTTCATTCTGATTTGGTCTACAAATTAAAAATGATTTTGAGGACTTCCAACATTCTTTAACTGAATAATGGAAAAACAATTAATTGGTGACTCACACTTTCACCACAGAATCCCTTTATATAATCTTCAGACCATCAGGGCTAAGGGCATAGGCCATATAGGCGGTCGCCTGGGCACGTCACCTCTAAAAGGAAAAAATAAAATAATATTAATAATAATACAATTCATCGGGCGCCCTTCCCCATGTTCTGCCTTACGGAAAGAAATTAACAAATAAGGACAGAAAAAAAAAGTAATCCACTTTGCTGCCCTCAGAGGTTTTCATCTTGTAGCCTACTTTGTTCACTGAGAGTGGGGGGATGGGTTACTGTTTAATGCGAAAAAATCTCCAGACTCATTTAAGTGCAGAGACCCCAAACACCAGGACAGCGTCTGGACAACAAGAGTACAGAACTCTCTTAGAGCTGCTCTGAGTGCTGCTCCGAGAGATCTGCTCTGACTGTAAAACTGTAAAAAATGAACTTTGAAAGCTTTTTCAACGTTGTTGGACATTTTGTTACATCTATTATTTTGTTGATAAGTGCTGCTATCCTGGGTCCAGCGCACAAAGTTGAACATATCTAAACTGTATTGCTCAGTTGAAAAAAGGCCGAAAGAGAGAGGCAGGCTTCAGGCGAGGAACTTAGAAAATGGAGAAAACAGTAGGAGGGGGAAAGGAAAGCCTTCATGTGTGGTGGCTAGCTAGCTACTCTGCAGCAGCAGCTACAGGTTTTCTTTGTGATGTTAGACTAACTTTATCTACTCTATAACCGTCCAGGTGGAGCTGCTGGAGAAGGGACAGCTCGTTACACATCCACATCTCACCTCTCTACGGAGCTTGTACGTTCAACCCATTATTTGTGGTCTCTGTGTCATTAATAATAAACTGCTATTTATTTTTTATTATTATAGTTATTATTATTATTATTATTGTTGAATGTTACAGTTACACCTTGTTACTAATTAATTGTAGTTCTTGGTCAAATGATATAAAGTGTATTTGTACAGTGCTACCTTATATGTAGTAGAATGACAGAGGACTTGATGCAGTGGTAACAGTATGGATGAACTGTGTGTTTGAACACAGCCTGCAGGTCTAGAGACATCCATCCCTCCAGCTCCCTCCAGTGAAACACAGCCTGCAGGTCTAGAGACATCCATCCCTCCAGCTCCCTCCAGTGAAACACAGCCTGCAGGTCTAGAGACATCCATCCCTCCAGCACCCTCCAGTGAAACACAGCCTGCAGGTCTAGAGACATCCATCCCTCCAGCTCCCTCCAGTGAAACACAGCCTGCTGAAGGTGAGTTGTGTTAATTATGTTATAGCTTCAGTTATATAATGAGAATGACAATATGAACTAATCCAGATTCTATTAAATATCCACGATCATTTCACCCTGTACCTCTGAAATGTTTTATCCACAAATAGATGCGAGGGAATCTATTAGACTATATTAGAGTGCAACTTAATCCCATCAAAAAATAATTTAAATCAAGATGACCTTTGGACCTTTTTTCACTTGTCTAATTGAACACTACTGGTCAACCGTTATCTATAGTCATGCTCATTGTGTGTGTCTTGTTTTTTGTGTGTGGTTGTGTGGGTTGGTTGTGTTACTGGTTTTGGGGGGTGGTTGTGTGTGTCTGGCTGAGTCTCTACTTGTGTTGGGTGTTTGTGTTTCTGGGTGAGCCCCTGGTTGTGTGGAGTGGTAGTGTATCTCTGGTTGTGTGTGTCTGGCTTTGTGTGAGTTTTTGGCTGTGTGTGTGTGTGTGTGTGTGTGTTTCTGGTGGGGTGTGTCTGGCTGTGTGTGTCTGTTTGTGTGTGTGTCTGGCTGTGTGTGTCTGTTTGTGTGTGTGTCTGGCTATGTCTGGGCTGTGTGTTTGTCTGGTTGTGTGTGTGTGTGTGTGTGTGTGTGTGTGTGTGTGTGTGTGTGTGTGTGTGTGTGTGTGTGTGTGTGTGTGTATGTGTCCTCATCTCCACCTGAGAGTACCCAGCTGCAGAGCTGCTCCACTGGGCTTCAGTCTTCAGTGAGTGTTGCTGCATGTGGAGGCTGGCTGTATGTCCTGACTCTCTGCTGCATTTTCTTCCAGAAACTACACCACTAATGTCCAGTGAATCTCCTGCACCAACCGGGGACCACCAAGAACACACTTCAAGAACAAGTACCCCTGATGGTCATGATGATGACCAGAGTCTGGGTCCTGAGGACGATGTCATCAGGAGAGACATTAGCGCCTCCCAGTTTATCCCCTCCTCCTCCCAGTCCACCTCCCAGTCCACCCCCTCCACCTCCCAGTCCAGCCCCTCCACCTCCCAGTCCACCTCCCAGTCCACCCCCTCCACCTCCCAGTCCATCCCCTCCACCTCCCAGTCCATCCCCTCCATCTTCCCCTCAGCCCGCAGGTCTGGTGCTGGAGAGAGAGACATCGAGATGGGTCCAGGATCAGACCCTAAGTATCAACCGTGATTCACTATTGAAGGGGAATGACATTGCAGGAGACAAAGTAACACAGTTCTAGAAATTCTGGATCAACATGAAAGTGAATCTGATGATTCAAACTCAGAAACTAGAGGAGGAAATACACCAGTCTGATTCCTCCCTGATGCCAGCTTTCACAGGAGAAGGGGAGTGGTGTGTTTAACATCATTATTTGATCAATCCTCACATTATTCTTTTATATGTGGCTCACAGAGCAAAGAGAAGCGAGGTGTTGATAAATGTGATGGGTAACGTTGGCTTGGGTCCAAGCTCCACCTCTCTTGAGCGACCACCAAGGAAGACAATATTTTCTTCATGATATATTTTTTTACAACGTTACGAACTATTTTGTAAACGATGACACGTACATATTTCACCCATGCAAGTATCTTTTCTTGTTGTTTTTCTGCTAACCTTTTAGTAACGTCACTTTTTTGAAGGCTTTTGACCGTAATCATTTAGGGAATAAAATGTGAAATAACAAATGCAAAACCTATAATGAAAATATCTCCCAATGTACTGCACTGTATTTCAATGGGGTAACCTTATTTACATTTAATGTCTTTTGTTTTTTTTAAGTAATTCCTGTACTTTACTTTTTTTTTTTAATCAGGACGCATTTGGGGTGCTGGGATTAGCATTACATGGCCTTCTTTCATGTGTCAGTCAAACATTGGTAGTAACATATTGTTTGTGATCAAGTGGAGTCAGAGAGGGCTGGTTGTGGGGTATTCTGTGATGAGAGCACACTAATAAAGGGTTGAACATTGCGTCTTAGATTGTGGTCTGTTTGTGACAAGGGACCTGGAAACTCCACCTAAAGTCTGGTCTCACGGGAAGATTGCAAAAACACAAAAAGGGCCCAAGGCCGCTGTAGACTAAGACAGGGAAACAATCCAAACAAAGGAAGAAAAGACAGGTCACCTTCTGAAGAGTCAGGGAGCAGGCAGAGGGCAGAACCCCAGGCAAAGGCCAAAAAGAGGCAGGAACCAGACAGGCAGGAACCAGGCAGGCAGACTACAGGGCCTTTTGAACTGACTAGGTAAGCCAAGACCAAACGTAAAATCAATCTAACAAGGTGGCACTGACAGCCCAGGATATACACAGGCTGAGTTAACACACAATGAGGAACAGGTGAGCAGGAAAAAGGGAGAGAAACTAACACCAGCAGGATTTACAGAGGGCTGCTTAAGGTAGCTGGTTTAACATACTGAGTTTAATCCTGCGCCGGTTGACTCAGAGTTCAGGGTTGAAAAGCAACTCTGGGTTTTCGGTTTCAGAACAGGTGATCAGCGTTGGGTTAATCAACTCTGAGTATGTTCACTCTGGGTTGAGGGCGTGGCTGTTGACTATGAAGAGCCATCATCAATGGATCTCTGATAACATGATCAAACATGGACCAAAAGCGTAGATCCACTTACTTTTCCCCCACGGAATTGGAAATTCTGATGAACGCGTATGTCGAGCAGTTACCTATTTTAACAAAAAAAAAAAGCAATACCGCCGCGGCAGCGAGAGCACGAGATAGAGCTCGGCAGGAAATAGCTGAACAAGTCAATGCGTGAGCAAAAATATGAGTAAAATAAAATAAGGTTTAATATCTTCCACTTATTCAATATGTAAAAATTGTGTGTGTGTGTGTGTGTGTGTGTGTGTGTGTGTGTGTGTGTGTGTGTGTGTGTTGCGGCGATCCGGCCCCAGGAATGTCTCTCACGTCAGAAATACCACACTCCAAGATGCGTTCAAAGCCCGGTGGGGCGTTTATTCATTAATAAGAAAAGTAAACTGCGGGGTCGGTACCCAACGCAGGAAAAACAAAAATCATACAAGTGACTCCGTGAGCCACGCTGGCGTCCAGGGAATTGTCTTGTGCGTGCCTTGTCGGCGCACGTCGTCCTAGGGTGCGCCGCCGGGAAAATCCGTTAGATCCAGCAGTCTGCTTGGCCGTATCGGGTCCTGGGGTTACTCTCGTCCGCTCTGTCTCCCGGTTTGCCTCTCTGGGAAAACAAACAGCATTTTAAAGGGTGCCTCACCCTCCGTCGCAGGTGTTCTCCATTCTGTTGATTGGCGTTACGCAATGGATGCTCTTTGGCTCCGGCTGGTGGATATCAGCGGTATACGCCCTCCACCACCTCTCCCTTGGGCCGCCTGGCCTGAGGGTTTGGGGCCGGGTTGCCACAGTGTGTGTCAATTTACGCAGGAACAACCCGAGTTGCCCCAAGAGGACTTGGCAGCAAATGAAGATGAAGTACAAAAATATAGTTCAAACAGGTAAACTAATGTTTAATTTGAAATCAAATCAATTGTGCTGTTTTGCCTGCTCTACCTAATTTAACAGCTATTATTCAACATGTGATGGGCCTATATTTAAGCAGAAAATGTAAGTAGTACATTTCTCAGCCACCCCGACACTGCCAATATTTAATAGGATTTAGATATATTAGAAGGCTACACCTAGGCAAAATGCATTATATATATTTATACAACGGGGGGCCTAAATCCAGCGATCTGATTGGTTCCTAACTGTTGTATAATGAGCGTATACATAACTGCTATGACGCCCGATTATTTTGTGAAAGTATCACTCCGCGCCTTGAAGTGGAAACCGTTATAACCGTTCTCTCGGAGGGACGCTAAAGTGTGTTGCATAGCGACCGTCGTGCATTTTGAAGGCAGCCAGGAGGGACTACTTTTTGGTAGTCTTTAATAAAACGGCTACTTTGACTTTCTTGGTTTCTTTTTAAATGTAGTGTGTCTATGACTTTCGTTTTGCCATAATAGTAACCGTTGTATAAAAGCAATAGATCACTTCAGTCAGTGGCATGTGCTCATTATACCACTGTGAAGGGGGTCGCCGGCCCTCCGCTGCGCGTTGGGCCGGACAACGCCCCTTAACAGTGGTATAATGAGCACATACCACAGCCTGGCGTGATCTATTGCTTAAATATATAACGGCAGGCGGCGCAGGAGGCGGGGGTAACCATGGCAGCCGCGGCGTGTTCAGCGCCGAGGCACCTAAAACACGCCAGGTGCCCGTCACCCGGAGCCAGGGAGGCGGGACAGGAGGTGCACTGAGGCCCTGAAAAGGGCCTAGCGCTCATAGATGCGCTCTCCAGTGGCCCTGAAGAGGGCCGTCGCCTCGCCCACGCCGCTGCCACCGGTTTGAAAGTTCGAAGTCATTCTTGATTCTTCTTTTTCGTTTGATCAGTACAATTGCTGAAAAGAAAGGGAGGATGAGCGGCGGTATGCGCCGCCTTATATACACGGTACCGTGGGAAATGTGGGCGGTGCCCACATTGATTGGTGCATAGTTGAAATTTTCAGTGAGCGAGAGCACGCGCACGGGACAAACCCATAAGGCGAAGCCTAGAGGGCCTAGCCTACATGAAATAGAACAGGAGCGGACCAATCTACTATCCTCCCCCCAGGATAGGATGTACACTACACACCCTGAAACTAAACCTGTTGTCTGGTCCTTCTCATCTCAGATGTGAATCTGAGGGACTGAAACTGATGAGACCAGGAACTGATTCAACTGATTCTGAATGTGGAGATCAAGGTCCACATGCAGGACTAGTGGCAGGAGTAATACCAGGAGTCATACTGGTAGTGGCTTTAATAATCATAGCCATTATTCACAGGAAGAAAATAAAAGGCAAGTATTACATTAAGCTAACATGTATCAGGGTTACATTAAACTAACATGTATCATGGTTATTATACTGAATGATAGTGGCTGCTTTCATGTAGTTGCTGCTGTTCTGACATTACTGTATGTTCCTGTATTGTTAATCACTATAGCTTGGATACCAACCTAATCCTCATCTTCAAAACCGCTTATCCGGGGGCAGCAACTCTAGCAGGGGGCCCCAGACTTCCCTTTCCCAGGGCACAGTGACCAGCTCTGACGGGGGGATCCTGAGGCGTTCCCCGGCCAGTGTTGAGATATAATCTCTCCCCCTAGTCCTGGGTCTTCCCCGAGGCCTCCTCCCCACTGGTCGTTATGGACCACCCCCCCAAGGGAGGCGCCCAGTGGGCATCCTACCAGATGAACCCCCTCCACTGACTCCTTTCTAGGCAGAGCAGCAGCGGCTCTACTCCGAGCTCCTCCCGGATGGCTGAGATTCTCACCCCATCCCTGAGGGAGAGACACCCTCCTGAGAAAACCCACCTCAGCTGCTTGCACCCGCCATCTCGTCCTTTCGGTCCTCACCCACCCTTCTTGACCATAGGTGAGGAACGAAGATCGACCGGTAGATCCTCATCTATGGTCATGGACATCCACCCTTAAAGGGGAACTATGCAACTTTGGCCACTTCTTCGCTGTTTCCTTGGTTTGCGCACGCACTGAGCTCCCCCTACAGCTTCGGAGGAGATATTTTACAACACTGTCGTAACAACTCATTGACGACCCTTCCCCATCCACTTCTACGCTTGCCATATGCATTTGTCTTCAAAGAAGCCGGCGAATGCTTGGAGTCATGTCCGATGTAGATGTTCATAAAGAGTAGACAAGGTTATACATTTTGAAAGGGTGTATGTGTTACAATAAACCCATCCTTTTTTATAGTTGACGGGGAGATGTTATATCCTAGATTAGAATGGTTTTATCTTTGGTTGTTGAACAGAACGATCAGTGTATGAGTGCTGGCCAAGATAATACATAACGATAGCATGAACAATTTGCGCAGCAATCGTACATTTAGGTATCTGCTCAAGTACATCACTTGTGTACGGAATTACAGGGAAATGGATTCAGAGATCGAGACGGTATGCTGTCGCTAGTCCCCGCAGGAGTTCTCATAGGCAGATGCTGTGTCTGGAAGATTAGGGACACTGTTACGTGCCGACAGCAGTAAAGTGCCTGTTAGGCGTTCTTCCCTCCTGGTCTTCTTTCTCTCCCTCTCCTGTTTACTCTTTTTTTCTATAGGATCCTGACGACTTAATTGGAGCTCAACTGTGCAGTCTCATCCTGCTGCTGATTGGTTGCCTTGGACCAGGAAATTGGCATAAAACCATGCCGGTCGGCCGTCACTGGGCCTTCCTTGTTTTGCTGGGCCTTCCAGAATATTTTGTGCAAGGTATGTGAGGGAAGACGGAGGACAAGTTAAAGCTAGAGTGGGCGATTTGGGAAAAAACAGCCGTTGCGTTCTCTCTGGTCCCTCCCTGCCACGCTCTACCTGCTGTAGCTCCTCCCTCCGAAAGTCAGTTATGCGCGTTCATGTGAATTCTGTTACATTGATAGGAAGACGAAACACCATGTCCGATTCCTAGGTAATTAAACGTTAATGCTGATAACTACATAAGTACATATATAGCATCAACATCTTACTCACAGACATACCATGTATGTTATCTTAAAATCAATGTAATTGCGCTGGTAGGCCTAAGAAAGGTAGCTGTATCAGCCAAGCAAGATAGCAAACTAATTGCAACTGTAATTCGTTAGCATAAGCTGGTTATGATTATGTCCCAGGTCCTAACAGCACAGGACGTGGGATATGTAGGGTCAGCGGACGTCCTCCTGGAGCTCTATATATAATATAATATAATATAATTTTATATATAATATCACGGCCAACAGCTCTGTGCGCCTCCGGATGGCCGTAGCGCGGGGAGCTCTCATAGGGATTGGGCTTCTCGGGGTTTGTTTACCGGCGTTGCTATGGTTTCCGGTCTTGTGTGTTCCAACGGTCTATTAGGTAGGCCCATCTAATAAATCTCCGTCTAATCAATACTTCATTCACTGCCTCTTCCGTACAATATTATGAATAGACTGCGTCGGGTCCTCCAACGTCTCTCCCTCTTCCACAAAAGGTAAAGACATGCAATGGTGGTTATCGTGTTATGACGCGACAAATTCGACAAAACTTGCACAGCGACGACAGATTATGATTTGTGGCGCGACAAAACTTCGGCGACAACGCGAACGGGCGACAAATGTCGCGTTTGGTGTGAACGCCCAGTTAGTGTGACCATAACTAACATGTAAAACGGACCGGGAAAAGAACCATGGGCCGATGCAAGACATCCTACAGAACTGTATTGAAACGGTTACATTACAGAACCGTAATGTAACGGTTATCGTGGCTTTGCCTAGTAAAAAACCATACCAGCCGACACTTTACATATTCATCACAATATACCATGGAGAGATAACACTATTCCTTACCTGTCTATAAGAAATGTATTCATCTCAGGTTTTAATGTTTACTCTGGTTTTATTTCGAGCTCTCTCCGCCTCCCTTTTAGCAGTTGTCCTTTCAACAAGTGTCTTTCCTCTTTTTTTCGCTGTCTTACCGCAGTGTTTGTTGTAAGTATCCGGGGAATGGGAAATTTAGGGGCCGTTGATGAAGACATTGCTATTCATTTGTTGTCCGCCGTACACCCTGTACATACATGCAGAATTCAACCACTGTTAGAAACACTAGTTAGTTTGGTCGTGCCATCCGATTGTTTTGTAAATAGTATTTTTAGATAAGCCAGATAGGCCTTTTTGTTGTGTTCGTTTCTGAGAGGTAGAAGAGGGCCAGGCCTTGTTTTGTTCTACTTATTTCTTTGTTTTGGCCCGGCCACTATTCTTCCGGTCTCTCCCTCATATTTTGGTAACCTTGTTACGTTGATTATGATTTAAACCTTTGGAATAAACCCCTGTACTTGACACTTCTCCTAAGGACCCTTCAATGTTTTGGTTGTTGTGTTATTGTCTCCCGCATTGCCACCGCGGGGATGTAACAGACAGGAATCACTCGTTATCAAAATATCTACAGACAGATAATGACGGCTGATATCCAGTGCTGTAATATATATATCGTGTGATATACAGGGCTGTAGCCCTGTTTAAGTGGGCTCCAGCCGTGAAAGTGTAGCTTTCATGTTTTGCAGTGGAAACACGACTCAATGAGTGAAAGTACTTCATGGTGTACCATACAGATCAGAAAGCCACGAAGAAATGCACTCACATAAACTCCCCTCTATGAAGGTGTTTTAGAGTCTATGGCACAACAAACAGCCCATGATGTATAATAGCCCAGCAATTGGACAGGCCGATAGACACACTGCCCTCTAGCGGCCACAACAGGAACGTATTCAGAGTCTGCAAATTAAATACTCCTGCGTTTAGTGTAGATCCCAGTGCATCGGGGTGCTTTCACGTTTTGTGTGTCTGCTCTACATGATGACCCAACCTTCCGTTAAAAAGAACAGCCCTCTGCCTCGGCATTGAGAATCAGGGACTTCTGAATACTTACTGCAAGTAAAACAATATATTTTATAGGTCGGGTAATTTTAATTGTGAATGAATAGCCTACATTCTGATCAAACAGTCTGTTTGATCGACGCCAGGTGTGAAAACCGCATGGCAATGATGATATGACAACCGATGTGGCCAATCGTATACAATCATGTTCAACCAAACAATAGGCCTATACCTACCAATACCATATTTTGCCTAGTTTTTATATTACTATGTCTACATAGTTCTCTTATGTTGTCCATAGGCCTATTTAATGCTGGTCTCTTGACTTTATCCTTGCACTGCGTTCCTATTTGCACTTCCATCTTGACACACATAGAGCACCGTATACCATACATACTGAATCACAGGGTCAGCCCTGTCACTGGAAGCTTATACAGCCCTTAATGTTCCATGTGGACTTTTTATTTACTATCTTCTATTGTCAATAGTATTCATCTCTTTTTTTATACTCCTGTTTGTTGTATGTGTATGTTATGTGTGATGTCTTTAAAGCTACTGGGACATTGAATTTCCCCTTGGGGATAAATAAAAGTGCCGCCTGCCTGCCTGCCTGCCTGCCTGCCTGCCTGCCTGCCTGCCTGCCTGCCTGCCTCTTGTTTTTCTGAATTAGCTACATGATTATGACCAAATTCGGAAAAACGTGTAATGCTAGAAAAGATGATGCTCTGTTATTATGAATTAAAGAGTTTATTATCTCCGAATTCTGAGAAATTTTCATGTAAAAAGTCTGCTCCTGTTTTTTTTAATTAAACGACATTAGTATGTTAGAATTCTGAGAAATGTTCATGCAAAGCCTGAAGTCAGAAATGATGAGAAATCTCAAAAAGAGAGGCCGTCATTCACTTGAGAACTCGAATTCCTAGAATAAAACAAGTCCCGCCTGTTGAGTTGAATCCAGTTAATTCTGGTTTATGTTTGAGTCGTTGGGAGATACTAACGTCCATCAGTAATTGGTGGTATTGGTTTGTCAACTTTGCTCAGGAACCTCAGGACTGTGGTTCGTTCAGACGGAACGCCCATCATGATCTGCTGGACATTATGGCGTTTCTCCAGGATCAGTTGAACCGATAGTGTGACCCCTTAAATGGTCCATGGTTTCGACAGGTAGCCTACTTGAAATGTTTCGACGCTCTCAATTAAAGTAAGGTAGGCCTAATATAAACACTGTCTATGTTAAAAATGATATCCTCGTCATTGTATATTATAATATAGGTAGGCCTACTATATTATATATTATAGATTTCAACAAACTTTCTGGCTCCTTGGAACATCATAAGAGATAAGCTGTGTTCGAAATCGTTCCCTATTCACTCACTCATTATTCTCTATATAGTGTGTATGATATAGTGAACTATATAGTGGCGGTTCTTCATTAAATTACACCCCGGACGAGATCCCCTCCGAGCACCCCCCCTCGAAAAAAAATTAGATATTACAGTAAATGTTTTTGTTTTTTCTACAAACAGTCATGTTGTATTATAACAATATAGGTGAGAAACTTGTATTTCTCAATTGCATCAATTAGAGTATTGCTCTATACCAGCCGCGTGCCGTGGGGCGGCGAATTACTTGCAAAAGCATCCTCCTAAAATTTTCTTCCATTTTTAATAATGTGATTGTCCCATTAACTAATAGTTTCTGTAGGCTTTTCCGACTATTTTTGGTCTGTTTACATCACATTTTGGATGATGTTGGGCGGCGATAGGGGCGCACTCACACTAGGCAAAGTTGCCCTTTACCGTAGGCTACTCACGTTCCTTATCGCATAACCCTGCAGGCTTCAATAAGGATTTAAATCCGCGCTAACAGTGTATCCCCCATTCCCCCCCTTGTTCATTCCATTTGGGAGACCCAGAGGTCTCAACTGTCCCCCACGCCCCCTCCCCTTTCCCCTTCTCGCACAGCTTCTGTGCATGACACCATTATTAGCGGTAATTATACGGTAAGAAACTGTAACTTTCGGCTTCTTCTCCTCCGGAAAAACACGACGGCATTGTATTGTGGTATATGGGAGTAACGTGTATGGAACATCGTATTGTGGTGAGCAGCACGGGAAGGATGAGATAGGAGCCCAGGTTCAACCAATAATGCAGTTCCGTGCCCAGTGGCGAAGCTAGACCTTTTTTGGGTGGGCTAAAACTTGCCTTAGCCCACCCTATCGTTTCGTCTTCAAATCTAATATTCGACCGGGTTTTTTTTACACAAGCAATGAGAGGATGGATGCCGTACACTAATGAACAGGCTCAAATGGGCTAGTGAAATCGAGCGCAACCTTCCTGCAGGAATCTCTAACCTCTGATTGGTGGGTGGGCGTCTCCTGTTTGACAAAATCAAAAAGGCACCATGAGCGCACGCACCTAACATAGTTTTTGCTGTTATGTCTGTCAAAGAGGCTTTAGTCTTTATCAGAACATCCACGATTTCCAGCTGTGTTATAACATGACCAGGTAATAATAATAATAATAACAATTTTAATAGATGTCTTAAAGGCACCCAGTGCAACTTTATGTAAACATTCAATGAAAAATAAACATTCAATTTCTAGTCTTTTTTACACGTAGTAAGTTTCAATAACTCCATACCATTACATATCGACATTCAAGGAGCAAAGATGAGACGTCGCTGTGTGGTGAGAACTGATAGAAAATCGTAAACAACAACAATCGCCGGTGGGGAGAAGCCATTTTTCCATTGACTGGAAGCCTGCTTTATTTATTGTAGGTTACAAAAAATAAAGAAAATGGCGGCATTGTTGTTATCGATTTTCTATCAGTTCTCACCACACAACGACGTCTCATCTTTGCTGCTTGAATGTCGGTATTGTAGTGGACATTATGGACACAATTCCCCATACTGTGTGTTACATTTATTTCCCTTGATATATATTCCCTTATTATCCTTGTTATGCTTATCATCAGTCGTGCGTTCTGCACGACATGTTATTGTGTTCCAATATAAGGGACGCTGTCTCTTTAAGGAAGCGGACCTGTTTTGGTTGTGATGACAACGGCGCGGTTTGTTTATTCCGGTTTTGTGAGCAACAATAAATGACACGCCGTTGCGTTGTCAACGTGAGAAATCGCTTCTTTTATCAAATCACGATTTCCACACTGGTGACCCCGACGTTTGTCTGCTGGACGCATTCCAGTGACACACCGAACAACTATGTCGACGAATGCTGTTTCATTGAAACTCCCGGAGTTCTGGGAGTCGTCGGCTTCTGCTTGGTTCGCGCAGACTGAGGCACAGTTCGCGTTGCGTGAAATTACCGCGGACACCACCAAATACTACTATGTAGTGTCGGCCCTCGGCAGTTCAACAGCAACAAGAGTGGTTAGTCTCCTGAAACATCCCCCTGCAGAGAATAAGTATACAGCACTCAAGGCTCACCTGCTGAAGACTTTTGAACTTTCTGATGCTGAGAGGGCTAGCCGGCTATTTTCTCTGCAAGGCTTGGGCGACAGCAAACCGTCTGAACTTATGGACAGGATGTTGGATCTGCTTGGAGAGCACAGGCCTGATTTCCTCTTCGTCCAGCTCTTCCTGCGTCAACTCCCGTCTCAGGTACGGGCTGCTTTGGCCAACACTGCCATCACTGATTGCCGCGCGCTGGCAGAGGAGGCTGACAGGTTTTTTCTGGCTGTTCAACACCCTGGCATGACTGCTGCTGCGCTCCATCCTGCGTACGCCATTGCAACCAACTCGGCCCAAGTCCATCACACCGCCCCCCCTGCTCCCTGGTGACTCAGCGCTCACTGCAGTGGCTACAGTTTCGCACCGGCAACGTTCTGACACAAGCCTGTGTTTTTACCACGCTAAATTCGGCTCCAGGGCCAAGAAATGCCTACCACCTTGCAGCTTCAGGGGGACGGGAAACGCCAGGGCCGGCGCTCAGTAGTGGCTTTGAGTGTCGGCCGCACTGGCAGGCTGCTGTTCATCCAGGACACCATCTCCGGGCGCCGTTTCCTGTGTGACACCGGCGCACAGAGGAGCATTCTGCCTGCATTACCACTGGACATCCTGGCGGATGGATTTGGCCCCCCCCTGGAGGCTGCTAATGGTAGCCCCATACGCACTTATGGCACTCGACACGTTGCACTATGTTTTGGCGGTCAGCGGTTTAGCTGGGACTTTATCACAGCCAAAGTGGCTGTCCCCCTCCTGGGTGCGGACTTTCTATGCGCTTATGGGCTGCTGGTGGATGTCAAAAACCGTCGTTTGATTGACGCCACCACGTTTTCTTCATACACCTGCGCTCTCAGTGGTTTGGACTCCATCAGACTGTCTAGCGTGCTCTCGCAGGCCGACGAGTTTCATCGCCTGCTCGCAGAGTTTCCAGTGCTCACACAGCCCACCTTTTCTTCATCTACGGCCAAGCATGGAGTGGAGCACCACATCGCCACCAATGGCCCGCCTGTCTACGCCCAGGCACGACGACTAGACCCAGCCAAGCTGGCCATTGCCAGGGCTGAGTTTGACAGCATGGAACGCCTTGGCATCATCCGCCGCTCCAGCAGCCCGTGGGCTTCGCCTCTCCACATGGTTCCAAAGCCCGCCGGCGGGTGGCGCCCCTGCGGCGATTACCGCAGGCTTAACGACGCTACAACGCCAGATCGCTATCCAGTGCCTCATATCCAGGATTTTTCAGCACACCTGGCTGGCAAAGTTCTTTTTTCGAAGGTGGACCTCGTCCGTGGATACCACCAGGTTCCTGTCCAACAGCTCGATGTGCCCAAAACAGCAGTGATCACCCCTTTTGGACTGTTTGAGTTCTTGAGGATGCCTTTCGGCCTGAAAAACGCCGCCCAGTCATTCCAGCGCCTCATGGACTCTGTACTACGTGATCTGCCTTTCCTGTTTGTGTACCTGGACGACATCCTCGTGGCCAGTACCTCCAAAACCGAACACCTGGCCCACCTGCGGATCCTCTTCGAGCGTCTCAGCCAGCACGGACTTATCATCAACCCAGCTAAGTGCCAGTTTGGGTTGACCACCATCGACTTCCTGGGACATCGAGTCACCAAGGGCGGGGCCGTGCCACTCCCATCTAAGGTTGACGCGATCTCGAACTTCCCACGGCCCGTCACAGTGAGGTCCCTGCAGGAGTTCCTGGGAATGGTGAACTTTTACCACCGCTTCATTCCCAGAGCTGCTGCAATCATGTGCCCCCTGCATGAGGCCTTGAGGGGGAAAATACCAAAACATCTGGTGGATTGGTCCTCGGAGAGAGACAAAGCGTTCATGGATGCAAAGGCCGCGTTGGCCAAAGCGACGATGCTGGCACACCCATCACCTGATGCGCCCATTGCCATCACAACAGACGCTTCGGACTATGCAGTGGGCGGCGTGCACGAGCAGTGGGTGGATGGTGCCTGGCAACCGCTTGCTTTCTTTAGCCGCCAGCTACGCCCGCCTGAACGCAAGTACAGCACGTTTGACCGGGAGCTGCTTGCACTTCACCTTGCCATCCGACATTTCCGTTCACTGCTAGAGGGTCGACAGTTTACAGCTTTTGTCGACCACAAACCCCTAACGTTCGCCATGGCTAAGGTGTCTGAGCCGTGGTCTGCCCGCCAACAGCGACAACTCTCTTACATCTCAGAGTTCACCACAGACGTTCAACACGTTGCAGGCAAAGCCAACCTTGTCGCAGACTGCCTCTCTCGCACCGTTGTGGGGGCCGTCCACCTGGGGCTTGACTACGCCCACATGGCAGCCGATCAGGCCACGGACCTGGATGTACAGGCACTCAAGACTGCTGCCACTGGACTGCAGTTGTCGGAGATCGCTTTTGGCAATGGCGGCACCATGCTGCTTTGTGACGTCTCCACTGGACAGCCACAGCCCGTCGTTCCCTCGGCATGGAGACGACGTGTTTTTGACGCTGTGCACAGCCTTTCCCACCCGGGTAGGAAACCATCTCAGAGGTTGGTGGCGGCCAAGTTTGTCTGGCATGGCCTCAAGAAGGATGTGCGTGACTGGGCAGACTCTTGTGTGGAGTGTCAGCGATCAAAAATTCACCGCCACACCAAGGCTCCGCTGGCGCATTTCCCGGTGCCGGAGCGAAGATTCGACCACGTCAACGTGGATCTCATGGGTCCTCTTCCTTCCTCCCTGGGTTTCACTTACCTCCTCACCATGGTGGATAGGACCACTCGATGGCCGGAGGCTGTCCCATTGACATCAGGGACGACTGCTGAGATGGCACGGGCGTTCATCGGTACCTGGGTTGCCCGGTTTGGCACCCCATCTGACTTGTCTTCGGACCGGGGCTCACAGTTTACCTCTGAGCTCTGGAACGCCATTGCGGACAGCCTGGGTGTGAAACTTCACCGCACCACTGCATATCACCCCCAGGCTAACGGACTTTGCGAGCGTTTTCATAGTGCTATGAAGGCCTCTCTTCGAGCCAGCCTCAAGGACAGTGGCTGGGTTGACAGGCTCCCTTGGGTCATGCTGGGCCTGAGGACTGCCCCTAAGGAGGACCTACAGTCCTCATCAGCGGAGCTGGTGTATGGCCAGCCATTGCGGGTTCCAGGGGATTTCGTTCCTGACTCTACAATTCCCTGGTCCTCAGCCCATCAGCGGACAGTGCTTCAGGATAGGGCTAGGCTTTTCGCGCCTGTGCCTACTTCACGCCACAGCCTCCCACAATCCTACACGCCCCCACGTCTTTCGTCAGCGGAGTACGTCTTCATCCGTCATGACGCACACCGGGGGCCGCTGCAGCCTCCTTACGACGGCCCGTTCCGTGTTTTGGAGACGGGGGTAAAGCACTTTGTGGTGGACATTGGCGGTAGGGCAGAGCGCATTTCTGTGGACCGCCTTAAGCCAGCTCATCTGGATGTTGACAAGCCTGTTGGGCTTGCCCAGCCTCCAAAGCGTGGGCGCCCTCCGGTGCGGCCCAAGTCCCTGAGGGTGGAGCCTAGGTTTTCCTCACACCGCCATTCTCCCTCCCGCCCCATGCCTCGGGGGCGCCGCCGCCGTGCGCAGGGGCCTCGACCCACGCCCAAGTGCAGAGGAGTCGTTGTGGCCGAATTGTTCGCCCTCCTCCTCGCTGACTTTGGATTGTTTTTGTTATGGTGAATTCTTGGGGGACGTATGTAGTGGACATTATGGACACAATTCCCCATACTGTGTGTTACATTTATTTCCCTTGATATATATTCCCTTATTATCCTTGTTATGCTTATCATCAGTCGTCCGTTCTGCACGACATGTTATTGTGTTCCAATATAAGGGACGCTGTCTCTTTAAGGAAGCGGACCTGTTTTGGTTGTGATGACAACGGCGCGGTTTGTTTATTCCGGTTTTGTGAGCAACAATAAATGACACGCCGTTGCGTTGTCAACGTGAGAAATCGCTTCTTTTATCAAATCACGATTTCCACAGTATGTAATGGTATGGAGTTATTGAAACTTACTACATGTAAAAAAGACTAGAAATTGAATGTTTATTTTTAAGCCTCAAAAGTTGCACTGGGTGCCTTTAATCTGTCAGATGACTATTAAATGACAGTTGACCACAAGGCGATTCTATCTATGCCCCTTCTTGAATTGCTTCATGGTTTAGTTGGCAGAGGCTTGTAATGCTGCGTAGCATGATAAGCATGATAAGGTGCAAGGAGCAGAAAAAGTTGACATGGTGCTAATTTCTGTTGAAAAAAAACGCTGGCATTATTTTATCAGCTGAGGGCATGTTCATTGCCATAACAACGTGAGCTAATCAACACGTACAACATGTTCTAATACTATGAGACTCATGAAAACGCCCTCAGCTGATAAAAGGTGTCAGGGGGGCGTGAGCGGCAGAGGGGAATTAGTGTCTTAATCATTTATTTATTTAAATAAGTTACTCATTTTATTTTATTTTAAAGAAACATAATACCAAGGGTCAGAAGTTTTACAAGATTTTTGATCTTACAAAGTCATGACAGAGGGACTTGGTGTCTTTATTCATGCTTGAAAGATGAACATGTATCATTTTGAAAAGGAATAAGCTGATGAAGCTGACAAGTGACCAATGTTTACTGTTTAAAAATATTTTTAATTAAATGCAAACCCCAGTGAATCATATGCTCTTGTTTCTCTGTTTTGAGATTCACACAGACTTAGCAGTCTTGTTTAAATGTTACAAATTGAGTTAATAAACTGAACTTGGAAATAGTTTTAAGTTGTTCCAGATGTTATCTCCGCTTGACATCAGAACAACAAGATTCTTTGGCATCATAAGTTTTATAAAAATGTATGGGTCCCTGAAATTGAGACAACATAGTTTAGTGCTCCCGAAATAGTGGTCTGTTTCTCATTGTATTCGGCTAGTACATGTTGTATTTGTGGATTATTTTGCATCACAAGTTTTATAAAACTGTATGTTGATACAATTTATAAAATTGTATGGTTCCATGAAAGTGAGGCGACATAATTTAGTGCTCCCAAAATAGTGGTATGTTTCTCATATTAATATTCTAGTACATGTTATACCAATGTGTTTCAGTAACATATTCAGGAAAATATGGTCATTTTTGAGTGAAACTTACAGAAAGGAAATGTAATATACCTCAAACTTGTTATTACGGTTCACATCCATTGATTATTCCTTCATCCACAGTCTTTTTTCCTTTCACCACTTCAGTGGTTCAGAACTGCATTATTTAGCTGACACTGCCAGCTATTGGCTTAGACATACAACAGCATAGTAACTAAGAAAATAAAGGTTGTGGGAAAAAAGTATCTTGGACAGGAATTGTTATATACTTCACATACCCCTGTGGCTTCCTGGGGTTGAGCCCCCCCAAAAGTCAGAACCTAAAATCGCCCCTGTCCGTACCCCATACACCACACGACTACGAGCTGCCGTAATTTACGAGAAACATCAAACATGGAAAACAGCGCACCCAATAAACGAAGACGTCACTCTCGGTGACGGTGGCGGCAACGATACACACAACATGTCAACACTCAACAACACACAACTAATTAACTACCCCAACCCATTAACCCCACTCAACCCAGCAACCACACTGTCCCCGAAAGGGTCCAAACCCCCAGGATAAATTAATCCCCCAGAATCCCTTGCGCAACTGAATGAGTGCCTGCACCCCGTAGTCGCCACAGTATGTAGTGGATATTTTATTGTCCAGTGAATGAAATTAACCACTGAGAATTCGAACACCACTACACGATGGTGAGCACCATATATAGTGCACTATATCCGTGATAGGGAACGATTTCGCACACATCAGCTGTGTTCGAAATCGTGTTGAAAGTGATGGACAGCAATAAGAGGAAGGAGAAAGTTGGAGGTCTCTTTTCAATTCATTTTCAAGAATTAAAAAGAAAAAAGCACTGGAGAATGATGCAGCGAGATACTAGAATCCGATTCCGAGCATCGAGTAAAGGCGCTGCAGATAAAAGTGTCATGATTATTTCACATTTAAAATAAAAGCTACTAAATTATAGGACAAATGTTATGATTGCAACATATGGAGAAATGTAGGAAAATATATGCCATAATATGTAGGCGTCAGCGTATACTTGTGATTTTAAGGATCGAACTATAGCAACCTGCCGGTTACAAAGCAACCCGGGGGGTATTCCATCAAAGTCGCTAACGAAAGCGGCGCATAGTTGATTAAGCCCGGTTAGAACTAACGGCAACTTCTACTTGAGGCTAAAGCCGTTCCATCAACCCAGTTAAGTCGCGCCTTGCTCAGGTTAGTTCAAGCCGGGCTTACGTTATCGTGGATTATGCCCGCTCACGAGATATGTAACCAGCCCAGAACCGTGAATGTCGAATCATGGATCAAATGTCCAAAAAGGACCGGGCAGGATTTTTTCAAGCGGCGAACAGAAGCTGCTTGTGGAGGTCTATGAGGAGTACAAGCATATAGCAACTCAAAAAGGGAACAAATTAACCATTAATAAAAACAGGGAGGCCGCCTGGCAATAAAATCGCCGATCTTTTGAATGAATAAGTAGTATTACGCGTAACATAATTAATTGTAATATTGACCACAATTTCATAATCAGCTAAATAGTCTTGAGGTAACGTGTCGGGCTTGCACCCGGTCGTCCGGGGTTCAATCCCCTCCTTATAAGTGATTTAGGTAGGATTACTAGAGAAATCCGCAAACGTTTCATGCTGTTTACTGAATGGAATTTATGTGGCTGCAATTTCCCATGCAGCATTGTCTTTTTCATTGTGACAAAGGCTTATCAGTAACATTAATATTACCATTAACTTTACCATGGGTTTTTGCAAGTTATATTTTGGTTCTAGGGATATTGTAAGCAGTGTTTGTAATAATGCCGTTTAAAAGGACGGCGTTTGGTAACGCCGTTATTTTTCAGTGACGGGGTAATCTAACTAATTACTGTTTCCGTCGTTACAACGCCGTTACCGTTACTGTACGTTAAATGCGGTGCGTTACTATTAATTGATTGAATTGAACTGCGTAATCCGAACGCACCCCTGGCTCCACACACAAACTGCTAGTGAGGAGACCGGGTGGGTTAACAACGAGATAAGCGATTATGATTGGCTAAAGCAGAGTCATGTTTCATGGTAGCCAATCGGATCCAGTGTTTTTACACCCAAGCCAGGACACGCGCGCCACACACACGCACACACACGCACACGCACACACCAAACAGATTTGATGAAGCAGCAGAAATGGCGAGTCCGGAGCAACCCGATGAAAAGTTGGCATTTTCTGTGGTATTCGGCAGATGTTTCACAGCCTTTGCAACCAAGCCAATTAAAATTCAGTTGGAAGTATATCAGGAACTTGAATGGGCAGTTCAACCATTTAAAAAATCCAAATCCACACTCTACTAAGTCAGATGATGGCACTCTCTGGACAGACCCTGGGAAAATTAATAAATGTTTTGCTGGTTTTTATGAACGTGTCTATCAGTCACACGGTGAACCTGATCCTGACAAGATGGAAACATTTTTTGAAAATCTGGACCTACCTAAAGTATCAGCGGAATCATCTCTTTCACTAGATAAAGAAATCAATTCTAATGAGATAATGGAAGTGATCTCCTCCCTTCCCAACAATAAGGCAGCTGGCCCGGATGGCTTCAGTATACAATTTTTCAAAAAATGTAGCACTAAATTATCGCCTCTCTTATTACATATGCTAAATCACTCAATGTTGAACTCAAGGTTACCTCCCACCTTATATAAAGCCAACATTTCACTTATACCCAAGCCAGGTCGTGACCCTAACTTGGTCTCATCATACCGCCCCATTTCACTGTTGCCTATTGAAACCAAAATCCTGGGTAAAGTCTTAGCTAACAGACTAAAGGAGCACATATGTTCGATTATTCATCTCGACCAATCAGGTTTCATGCCAGGGAGTATTTTAACTTGCGTCGTTTATTTCATGTGTTGTACACAGAGCATACAGAGGAGGCTGTAGTAATCTCTCTGGACGCACAGCATGCGTTTGATCAGTTGGAGTGGCCTTATATGTTGATCACACTTGAAAAATGTGGTTTTGGACCCTCCTTTATGAAGTGGATCATTTATTCACACCCAACTGCCTCTGTTATCACCAATCAAAACATTTCATGCCCTTTTGCAATCAATCGTGGGACCCGTCAGGGGTGACCTCTCTCCCCTTTTTTATTTTCAATAATTATTGAGCCGCTTGCTGCCAGTGTCGGACAAAGTCAATTAATATCCCCCATTGTGATACATGGGCAAGAGCATCATCTCTCGTTGTATGCAGACGACATTATTTTGTTTATATCTCGTCCTCAATCATCAATACCTGCCCTCTTGACTCCAATTAGCAGTTTCGGCAAACTTCCCAGCTTAAGCAGGGAATTAATTTCTGGAAGACCCTTCCTATTTTATAAGAAGAGAGAGAGAGAGAGAGAGAGAGAGAGAGAGAGAGAGAGAGAGAGAGAGAGAGAGAGCGCCGTAAGACCAGGAGACGGACGGACTGAACATTGCAACGTTGTCCTTTTGTTCGTGTGTCTTTGAGTTTGTTTAACCCGAAGTGGAAATAAACAGGAGTTCGCTCCATTTCCACAAAGAACTGTGTCCTGACTCCGACCCACATTGGGCTCCAGTGTAACGGGTTCACGGAGTCAGGACACAGTTCTTTGTGGAAATGGAACGAACTCCCGTTTATTTCCACTTCCGGTTAAACAAACTCAAAGACATACATACAAGGTTAAAAACACTTTGTTTAACAGCGCTAATGTTTTCAAACGTCATATTATTTTGGTTTAGAGAAAAGTGTTAAGGATACTTTTTGATTTGCTTTATTTTAGTGCTATTTAAATTGTCCCTGTGTGTTTGTCTGTAACTGTTTGTCTGTAACTGTGGTTCATTGTGCTGCTGCCTCTCTTGGCCAGGTCACCTTTGAAAAAGTGATTTTTAATCTCTGTAGGTTTTTCTCCTGGTTAAATAGGTTAAATAAAAACACAAATTACATTATTAACTCCTGAATATTTTCTTTTATCTCTCCAGATGTTTCTGAACTTCAAGAAAAGTCTGTAGCTGCGTGGCAATGATGATATGGCAGCCAAGTATAGCGTGTGTGGCCCGTGTATTTAGAATATACAAAGCACGATAAAACAATTAACCTTATTTGGCCTCGGCCGAATAACAAGACACAGAAGAAATATCTGCCGAAAATCTGCCAAAAACCATCAGATGGTTGAAGGTCATACAAACTGGACCACCATGTTCTTACAAATCCTGTTCCTAATATGTTCAGTTTGTAATACTCATGGCGTTGCTAGTACTGCATCACCATCGTGTCCCGCGGATGAATACAGAGCGGGACAGGTCTGCTGCCTTGCATGTCCTGGTGGTAAGAGTCCATTAACCCAGCTGTTGTTAAGCTGTTGTCCAAAATAGCTCTGTATGATTTCTTCAACCAAATCCATTGTAAACAACATACTTTAACGTTCTTTCCAACAGGATATAGGGTTCATAGGGATTGCACAGCGACATCCAATTCATTGTGCTCAAAGTGCCCTGATGGTACTTTCAAAGAAGGCCTTAGCGGACAGAAGCAGTGCTCTGCCTGTACAAAGTGTGACCCAGGTACATCTTTTCACAACTCAAAACTCACCTGTTCAAACTCGCACACGACGTCTAACTGATCACTGTTTTGATTGTTTGTTTTGTTTTGTCTTGTTTTTGTTTTATTTTATTTATTTTTTTTATGTTTATTTTTTATTTTTTTCCACAATGTCTTGTTTTTTTTAAACGATTTATGATGACTATATGCTCTGTAAGGTGACCTTGGGTGTCTTGAAAGGCGCCTCTAAATTAAATGTATTATTATTATTATTATTATTATTATCTATATATGTTGTGGTGATGAGGACGTTGTGATCATGTTTATATCAGAGAAGTTGTGTTGTTCATGTTTATATCCGAGAATTAACCTTTATTTACCCAGGCAAGCAAATTAAGAACAAAATTCTTATTTTCAAGTGCAGCCTGAGAAGTTGTGTTGTTTACATCAGAGAAGTTGTGTTGTTTGTATCAGAAGTTGTGTGGTTTATATCAGAGAAGTTATGTTGTTCATGTTTAGATCAGAGAAGTTGTGTTGTTCATGATGATACCAGAGAAGTTGTGTTGTTCATGTTGATATCAGATAAGTTGTGTTGTTCATGTTGATATCAGTTAAGTTGTGTTGTTCATGTTTATATCAGAAGTTGTGTACTCTCAGGTTGTCTGTAACTCTTGTGATTGACAGGTCTCGGCCGGAAGGTGAAGAAGTGGTGTACTCCAACATCAGATGCTGAGTGTGACATCCGGGATGGATTCTTCTGTAGTGAGTCAGCAGATAAAGACACATTCTCAAAGGCCACATTGTCATGCCAACCCCACACGATGTAAGTGGAGTTAATTAAACAATCTATACATAAAGTACAATAATGGTTGTTAAGAATTAGGCCTGGGCAATATATCATGTGCTGGTGTGTCTTTTTGCCTGTTCTTAAAAAACATACCATAGTCATAATGTTATGGTTGTTTACTCTTCTATTTAATAATACAAATGTTAGAATTAGACATTGTAAAAGTTTCGTGAATGCTTTAATTTAATTTTCTCCAAAGCGGTGTACAGTGAATTCAGAAACAGGTAGATACAGGTTATTAGGAACAGGTAGATACAGGTTATTAGGAACAGGTAGATACAGGTTATTAGGAACAGGTAGATACAGGTTATTAGGAACAGGTAGATACAGGTTATTAGGAACAGGTAGATACAGGTTATTAGGAACAGGTAGATACAGGTTATTAGGAACAGGTAGATACAGGTTATTAGGAACAGGTAGATACAGGTTATTAGGAACAGGTAGATACAGGTTATTAGGAACAGGTAGATACAGGTTATTAGGAACAGGTAGATACAGGTTATTAGGAACAGGTAGATACAGGTTATTAGGAACAGGTAGATACAGGTTATTAGGAACAGGTAGATACAGGTTATTAGGAACAGGTAGATACAGGTTATTAGGAACAGGTAGATACAGGTTATTAGGAACAGGTAGATACAGGTTATTAGGAACAGGTAGATACAGGTTATTAGGAACAGGTAGATACAGGTTATTAGGAACAGGTAGATACAGGTTATTAGGAACAGGTAGATACAGGTTATTAGGAACAGGTAGATACAGGTTATTAGGAACAGGTAGATACAGGTTATTAGGAACAGGTAGATACAGGTTATTAGGAACAGGTAGATACAGGTTATTAGGAACAGGTAGATACAGGTTATTAGGAACAGGTAGATACAGGTTATTAGGAACAGGTAGATACAGGTTATTAGGAACAGGTAGATACAGGTTATTAGGAACAGGTAGATACAGGTTATTAGGAACAGGTAGATACAGGTTATTAGGAACAGGTAGATACAGGTTATTAGGAACAGGTAGATACAGGTTATTAGGAACAGGTAGATACAGGTTATTAGGAACAGGTAGATACAGGTTATTAGGAACAGGTAGATACAGGTTATTAGGAACAGGTAGATACAGGTTATTAGGAACAGGTAGATACAGGTTATTAGGAACAGGTAGATACAGGTTATTAGGAACAGGTAGATACAGGTTATTAGGAACAGGTAGATACAGGTTATTAGGAACAGGTAGATACAGGTTATTAGGAACAGGTAGATACAGGTTATTAGGAACAGGTAGATACAGGTTATTAGGAACAGGTAGATACAGGTTATTAGGAACAGGTAGATACAGGTTATTAGGAACAGGTAGATACAGGTTATTAGGAACAGGTAGATACAGGTTATTAGGAACAGGTAGATACAGGTTATTAGGAACAGGTAGATACAGGTTATTAGGAACAGGTAGATACAGGTTATTAGGAACAGGTAGATACAGGTTATTAGGAACAGGTAGATACAGGTTATTAGGAACAGGTAGATACAGGTTATTAGGAACAGGTAGGGGTCAGGAATGGAGTCAGTTTCCTGCCATAATTGAAACCTGAAAAAAAAAGTTTCAAAGGCTTGTAAGTCTGGGTTTGAAAACTCAACACCTTGTAAAAAAGGTTTTGCAACACTGAAAAAAGAGATTATAACCTGAAAAAAAATAAAGCTAAAATTCAAACATCTGTAAACATGATCTTGTGTTCTATTTTATCTTCTTCATCATTTTCACCAACACATTTTCAAAGTTCAAACAATTTCACCAGCGCATTTGCAGAGTTTCAAATCTGGCACTGTTCTAACAGTGTATTTCATTGTTGCCCGGTTTTGAAACCTTGTAAATGGGATTCTGCAAACAGGTGTTCATACATTGAGAAATACGTTTTGAAAGGTTGAATATTTAGTTTTAAAAACTTGTAACGGTGTACGTTTACGACTTTGCAACGTATTTTTTCAAAACTGGCTTTTCAGCACTGACTTTTCAGAGATTTGACCACACAGGCGCAAGCTTTGAGTCACGTGAATATTGGCAGTGTTCTGACGCCACTCGTTTTGAAACTCCTGACAGTCGAATCTGAAAAAGAAAAAAACGTTCCTGGGGGCGGGACCATTTAGCTCTAAACCTATTGGTTGCTCTCGGCTGACGTACATTCCAATCACATGTGCCGTTCAACGGGCTGTGCGTGATTGACAGTGCTCTGCCGATGACACGAATAACAAGCGACTTTCGCGGTTGATTTTGATTTCCATTTTCTGGAACCAGAAGCTGTGTTCGAAATCGTTCCCTATTCCCTATATAGTGTACATGATATAGTGCACTTTATAGGGAATAGGGAACGAGAATTCGGACACTACGCCTAACATTTCTAAACGTCATTCGCGTCAGTAAATGCGCCTGGTATTTGTGTGACGTGATGCGCCGACATCATCTAAACAAACCGGGCTGGAGGTTGTATTGATGTTGAATGTTACATTTCCTTGTTCAAGTTTTTTTAAATTAATTTTGAATGTTAAATCCCAAATAAATTGTTGACATTTCTAAACAAAAGCCGGAGACTCCATCATTAAAAGCATTCGTTTTCGCGGTTATTCAGCTTCTTCTTCTCCCCTGGAAAAATACAACCGCATTGCATTGTGGTATACGGGAGTAACATGTAGGGAACATCGTATGTACCCTATTTTAAGTCCACTATATAGTGGACCACTGAGAATTCGAACACCCTACAAAGAGTCTCATCTCCATAGGACGCGACTAGCAAGGACGTGTCCTAGCAAGGCTGCAGCCTTCACTTTGGGTAACAGCCATGGTTCCAGAAAATGGAAATCAAAATCAACCGCGAAAGTTGCTTGTTATTCGTGTCATCGGCAGATCACTGTCAATCACGCACAGCCCGTTGAACGGCACATGTGATTGGAATGTACGTCAGCCGAGAGCAACCAATAGGTTTAGAGCTAAATGGTCCCGCCCCCAGGAACGTTTTTTTCTTTTTCAGATTCGACTGTCAGGAGTTTCAAAACGAGTGGCGTCAGAACACTGCCAATATTCACGTGACTCAAAGCTTGCGCCTGTGTGGTCAAATCTCTGAAAAGTCAGTGCTGAAAAGCCAGTTCTGAAAAAATACGTTGCAATGTCGTAAACGTACACCTTTACAAGTTTTTAAAACTAAATATTCAACCTTTCAAAACGTATTTCTCAATGTATGAACACCTGTTTGCAGAATCCCATTTACAAGGTTTCAAAACCGGGTAACAATGAAATACACTGTTAGAATAGTGCCAGATTTGAAACTCTGCAAATGCGCTGGTGAAATTGTTTGAACTTTGAAAATGTGTTGGTGAAAATGATGAAGAAGATAAAATAGAACACAAGATCATGTTTACAGATGTTTGAATTTTAGTTTTATTTTTTTTCAGGTTATAATCTCTTTTTTCAGCGTTGCAAAACCTTTTTTACAAGGTGTTGAGTTTTCAAACCCAGACTTACAAGCCTTTGAAACTTTTTTTTTCAGGTTTGAATTATGGCAGGAAACTGACTCCATAGTCAGGCATCTAGCTCAAGAACCTTCCTGAAGGCCTACAGGTTGGTTGTGGACATTGGGGATCGAACCCAGTACCTTTTAAACCTGGAGTCCAACACCCAGTCTACTACTCTTAGAACTAAACCTGTTTTTGTCCTTCTAGTTTCAGATGTGATTTTTGGATGCAGATACAACCAGGAACTGATTCAACTGATTCTACATGTACTCCAGATGTGCTACTTTTGTTGATGATAGGAAGCTTATTATGTTTAATGACATTATTAATAGTCAGGAGCGGTAAGCGTTACATTCATCTCTTTTATGTATCACGTTACATTAAACTCTTATCATGCATCATGGTGACATTAAACTTACATTTATCATATTACATTAAACTCTTACACGTATCATGGTTACATTCAACTAACATATGTATCATAGTTCCATTAAACTAGTATGTATTATTAGTACATACTAATACTACCCCCCCCCCCCCGAAAAAAAGAATTGGTTTCTGCCAGTTTAACATTTTATTAAAACGCAAAAGTTAAATCTACTTTGTAAACACAGTTCACAGAACAGCCAAAACATACATACAGTACACACAAGTATTGGATTGTCCAAAATCTTTTAAATTAAATAGTTATCCATAAATACAAACTTAAAACCAGAAGTATACAAGAATTTCTTTTTTTTTTTTTTTCTTTTTTTGGGGGGGCCCTCAGGACGCGCAGGACGCGCAGCGTGTAGTGCGCGTTATGGGAGCGGCGGCACTGCATCCATCCCTCCAGCTCCCTCCAGTGAAACACAGCCTGCAGGTCTAGAGACATCCATCCCTCCAGCTCCCTCCAGTGAAACACAGCCTGCAGGTCTAGAGACATCCATCCCTCCAGCTCCCTCCAGTGAAACACAGCCTGCAGGTCTAGAGACATCCATCCCTCCAGCTCCCTCCAGTGAAACACAGCCTGCAGGTCTAGAGACATCCATCCCTCCAGCTCCCTCCAGTGAAACACAGCCTGCTGAAGGTGAGTTGTGTTAATTATGTTAAAGCTTCAGTTATATAAATAATGACAATATTAACTAATCAGTTCACCCTGTACCTCTGAAATGTTTTATCGACCAATAGATACGAGGGAATATATAAGACTATATTAGAGTGCAACTTAATCCCATCAAAAAATAATTTAAACCAAGATGACCTTTGGACCTTTTTTCACTTGTCTAATTGATCACTACTGGTCAACCTTTATCTATAAACATGCTCATTGTGTGTGTCTTGTTTATTGTGTGTGGTTGTGTGGGTTGGTTGTGTTACTGGTTTTGGGGGGTGGTTGTGTATCTGGTTGAGTCTCTAGTTGTGTTGGGTGTTTGTGTTTGAGTCCCTGGTTGTGTGGGGTGGTGGTACTGTGTCTGGTTGTGTCCTCATCTCCACCTGAGAGTACCCAGCTGCAGAGCTGCTCCACTGGGCTTCAGTCTTCAGTGAGTGTTGCTGCATGTGGAGGCTGGCTGTATGTCCTGACTCTCTGCTGCCTTCTCTTCCAGAAACTACACCACTAATGTCCAGTGAATCTCCTGCACCAACCGGGGACCAACAAGAACACACTTCAAGAACAACTACCCCTGATGTAACTATGGATGGTCATGATGATGACCAGAGTCTGGATGCCCTCGCCTACCGGTCTGGTACTGGACAGCAAGACATTGAGATGGGTCCAGTCCAAACACTGCCCAAAGATCGTAACAGGATTCTTTAATATCGCTGTTCGACCCAAGTTTCCCATCGACCGTGATTCACTATGAAGGGGAATGACATTACAGGATACAAAGTAACGCAGTTCGAGAAATTCTGGATCAACATGAAAGTGAATCTGATGGTTCAAACTCAGAAACTAGGGGAGGAAATACACCATTCTGATTCCTTCCTGATGCCAGCTTTGACAGGAGAAGAGTCGTGGTGTGTTTAACATCATTATTTGATCAATCCTCACATTATTCTTCTATATGTGGCTCACAGAGCAAAGACAAGCGAGGTGTTAATAAATAGTGTGAGGTGTGCTCTGTGAGGCGTCCTGGGATATGATGGTTACGTTGGCTTGGGTCCAAGCTCCACCTCTTTTGGGCGACCGCCGAGGAAGATGTACAGATAATGATGATATGGAGATGGAGATGTTGGGTGAGAGGAGCCACATGTCTTTGAGAGAATTTTTTGAGTGATATTTTTTTTAAATGTTGTATTACATTTTTTACATTATTCTTACCATTTAATTAAAATGTTTGAAAGTTCAAAAGCTTTATTTAAGATTTTATCATGAGAAAGTCACGTGACACTAATGTCACCCTCACAGTCTACATGTGAGAGTGCACGTCAGTGAGAGACATGAAGTGCATACTTCTTGAGTCACCGAGCGGTTAGGGGACAACTCAGAACTCAATGCATTATGTTTGGACACGAGACGTGCCCTAGCGGCAAATGGCCGCTGAGCGCAGTGTGGGGCTCCTACCACTAGGGGGTGGTAGAATTCCCATGGGCCTTGGGTCCCCCAAGCCTGTCCACCTTACACCCCCAGTCCGTCGGCCCTGCGAGCCGCCACTCATTTAAAATGCGTTTCGATTGAGTTTTCCCGTTCAGTGGGTCTCGCCAAAGAGACTATTCTCCCCTATCCCATAAGGCCACTAGGTGGCTCCTGGTCACGCTGAAAAAACAATGAATTTATTAACGTTGCACATTCAGTCGGATTTCTTTCTTGTAAAATATTGCATTTATTGTTAGTTCTTGTTTCTTTTTTGTCTCTTCCCAAATATTTCAGAACTTCAACATGACAATGATGGCAGCCAAAATATAGCAAGTGTGGACCTATATATTTTGAATGAAAGCATGTCAAAAAAATAAACCTTATTTTGCATTGAATAACTTGTACTGAAACACAGCTGCACAACTTTGCTGCCATCACAATCGGTCAAACTGTTATAGTTAAAGGTCATACATATTGGACATTTATTTATGATCTTACTTTTATTATATATTTATTTCACTGACATTTGCTATTGTGTCATTCTGTTCAGCTACAGTGGTGAGTGTCGAAACAAATATATAGCCTACCGGCGGTTACAGGTTGGTAAGATACTAAAGCATGAATTAAGTGGTGAATTATTCTAAATACTATATGTTAAATCTTAAATCTGTAAATAAAGACGTTTTACACTGCAGTAAGTGCATGAAACAGTCGATGAAAACTTACTATTATTTCAGCCCCGCTGAAATGGCGCCAAGGCCAGGGGAGACGGGATGCGTGGTGATTTACACGTCTATCCCTTAGCAAACCAACAGGTTAATATAGTACATTAGCAATGCAATTTATAGTAAACGGTCATGATACTCATGTATAGAAAAGGGTTGATGTCCCTGAGAGTTATTGGTTATTGGAGTTATTGGTGATACCACTGTTTCACCTTCCGGTCCCCGACTCGTGTTCTTTAATGGCCTAATTAGGCCTGTACCCAACATTGCTTGCCATTCAGGCGTATAGATAAAGTCCTTCATGCGGGCCTCATGAATAGGGTCTTAAGATATTTCACTCCGATTTTCTTGTTTTGTTTCGTTCATATCTCCCAGGTTTAATGTAACATTACATTAGTGCATAATAGACAGCGGGACGGAGAGCGTTTTTTTTTTTATCAAGAGTGGTATTAAACATGTGTCATACGCTTGCATTCCTGCAGGGGGTGCAGGAGCACCCCCCACTTCCCACGGCTATGCAGGTTGGTAAGACACATAAGCTCAAATTAAGTGGGGTGAATTATTATAAATACTTAATGTTTGAATATTAAATCTGTAGATGAAAACGTACTACAGCCCTGCTGGAATGATGGCGCCAAGGCCAGGGGAGACGGGATGTGTCACGGCGGACGTATAACGTAGGGTTCGAATAAGTTCCCGCTCCCCCTGACAAAGAATATCAATGTAATATTCCATGTGTACTATTAGATTCATACCAATGTTATTGGTACTCTTGTTTATTCTTTTCTTGATGTGGTAATTTACAAGTCTATCCCTTATCAAACCAACAGGTTAATATAATACATTAGCAATGCAAATAGTAAACGGTCATGATACTCATGTATAGAAAGGGTTAATGTCCCTGAGAGTTATTGGTGATACCACTGTTTCACCCTCCGGCCCCCGAGTCGTCCTCCAGAGCGGCTCTGCATGTCTGCTGGTCTGTCTAGCGTCCAGCGCCCGGGCCGTCCCCTGGGGTCTCCTGCTCCTTCCCGGGCCGTCCCCTGGGGTCTCCTGCTCCTTCCCGGGCCGTCCCCTGGGGTCTCCTGCTCCTTCCCGGGCCGTCCCCTGGGGTCTCCTGCTCCTTCCCGGGCCGTCCCCTGGGGTCTCCTGCTCCTTCCCGGGCCGTCCCCTGGGGTCTCCTGCTCCTTCCCGGGCCGTCCCCTGGGGTCTCCTGCTCCTTCCCGGGCCGTCCCCTGGGGTCTCCTGCTCCTTCCCGGGCCGTCCCCTGGGGTCTCCTGCTCCTCCCCTAAGGTTCCCGGCTGGTCTATCCGGCTATCAGCCCACTTGCCCCTGAATCTCTCCTCCAGACCACCTCCACCCACCCTGCTCGGTTCTCCTGACAGACCTGGTGGGACGTCTGGATCTGGGCCTTAAGGTCCTGGTCTCACTTTGTCTCTCTGTTGTTTAGTGTTCGTTCTCTCCCTGTCCACCAGATGCTCTTTGACTTCTCCAATCCCTTCATTCCCCTTCCCCTGTGCGTTCTTGTCAATCTTCCCGCCTGCACCTCATTCCCTCATCAGTCTCTCCCACTATTTCCAGGTTCACTTCCTTTGTTCCCGTGTCAGTTGGTTGTTTTGGGTCAAGTCCCTTATTCCTTGTGGGTCCTCAATCGTTGTGTTTTTCTGCCTGTTCATGGAACAGAGATATTGAGTTTCTTTATTAAAGGCCTTTTTTTTGTAAGGTCCTGAGTCGTCTGCATTTGGAACTACCCCTCCTTGTTCCTGCTGCCCCGCAAGCACCCGACCATGACAGTCTCTGTACTGTCTAACCCCTACCCGCCTCTTGATGACCAGTCTCTGTACTGTCTAACCCCTACCTGCTCCTTAATGACCTGTCTCTGTACTGTCTAACCCCTACCTGCTCCTTAATGACCTGTCTCTGTACGGTCTAACCCCTACCTGCTCCTTAATGACCTGTCTCTGTACTGTCTAACCCCTACCTGCTCCTTAATGACCTGTCTCTGTACTGTCTAACCCCTGTCTGCTCCTTAATTACCTGTCTCTGTACTGTCTAACCCCTACCTGCTCCTTAATGACCTGTCTCTCTACTGTCTAACCCCTACCCAACCCTTAATGACCTGTCTCTGTACTGTCTAACCCCTACCTGCTCCTTAATGACCTGTCTCTGTACTGCCTAACCCCTACCTGCTCCTTAATGACCTGTCTCTGTACTGCCTAACCCCTACCTGCTCCTTAATGACCTGTCTCTGTACTGCCTAACCCCTACCTGCTCCTTAATGACCTGTCTCTGTACTGCCTAACCCCTACCTGCTCCTTAATGACCTGTCTCTGTACTGTCTAACCCCTACCTGCTCCTTAATGACCTGTCTCTGTACTGTCTAACCCCTACCTGCTCCTTAATGACCTGTCTCCGTACTGTCTAACCCCTACCTGCTCCAGATGTTTTGATATAAGAATGTATGAATGACCTTCTCTTCCTTGCATTATTGTCAGCAATCTTATCAATTTAATTCTATTTTGATCCTGGCCAAAGTTCAAACAATAAAATTCCTCCTCACCTGAACACAGGGCTGAAGTTAAGGGCAGGCTCTTAACTTCAGCTCCAAACCCTGACCCAATCCCCAACAATCCTCAGCACTGAAGGAACAGTTGTGCATTACATCGTGCTTCTTTTATGAATGTTATGGCCTCATTTATCTATTCATGGCTTTATGAATTAGAAATCATCAACTGCAGTTTATGCCCATGCCCTTGAAAGTTTTTACTTTCAAATGGCATTACTATGCAGCAATGTCATATATTTATGTATATATATATATATATATATATATTTACATACATATAGGGAATTTCGAAAGTATCTTCCCAAATATATGTGACCCACTTTTAATATATTTCTAATAATCCTGTTGATCCACAAACAGAACAGTACTGCCCTTATTTAGGCATTGTCATGTAGAATGTACTAAGGACACCATATACTCCTTCATGTCCATGCCAAGTACTGCTGAATGCAACGGACACCATATAACTCCTTCATGTCCATGCCAAGTACTGCTGAACTTTGAGCTTTCATTCTCCAGTCTTATTTCATACAGTCACAGAGACACAGAAAACAAGATCTAATGTGCGATGCCTCAAACTATTTGAAATACATTTTGTTTCCCTAACGTCTTTCCACGTTTTTCAGCCAGAATTCAGTCTCCTAAGGCGACATCATCGATAAGGTCAGTGTCGAGTTATGAATGATTTGTATTTTCGAACTTCAGTTCACTGAAAAGCAGTAGACTCTAGTCAATCTTATTAGCTCTGCCCTGGTTCTCAGTTTAAAACGTCTTTTATTGCCTTTTCTACGGTTTATTGCACTGGATCTCAACTGGTCCTCAGGGTAGCCTCCGGACCAGTTGAGAACCAGTTGAGGCTAGCCTCTGGACCAGTTGAGAACCAGTTGATGCTAGCCTCTGGAGCAGTTGAGAACCAGTTGAGGCTAGCCTCTGTACCCTCATGTATCATTAGTCTTTAAGTCCACACGCCCAAAAAAGTTTTTTACTAGGGGCAACCTCAAATCTTCTCCGACCCAGAAAGACATTCCGATGGGTTAACCAGAAAACGAATGAGTGATTTGCGGTGTTATTAAATGAATGTCAAATGACACACACCTGCCACTGTTTGGGTCTTAATGTTTTATATTAATTACGGTACATTATTATTATATTTTTCTATTTTAGAATAACTATGGCGAATAATAGACTATATTTTCTTCCCAATTGAATGACATGAACGGATGTGCACGTTGTCATCATATTGTGAAAGGTGAATTTGTTGGTAGAGGTGCTCGTCGTCAGTGATGTGTCTGGGATGAAGATTCATATTTGACTTTGCAAAATCAAATCGAGGACAACCCTAGTAAAAGTTACTGAGGCATACTGTCATGTGAACGCGGTGTCGCCTCCACATGGCGGATTAAATGCATTGCACAAACACCAACTTGGACAAGAAGAACTCAAAGGGCATATCTCTCACTGTCATAAAAATATAGTACTGTTGAGGGCAGGAGCGGTCACACACAACCTGCTGCCTCATTTGTGGTCCTGGCACAGATGGATATATTGCAGATGTTTCTTGAATGACCCCTGAGTTCATAAACTATAACTCTTAATTGAGCGTGTACACTGCAGCCTTGAGAAGTTACTCGTTTTTTGATTTTGATTTGAACCCAAAAATGTCCCTTCCCAGTTCAGCAGTAATTACTGTGTTACAGACTGCAACTTTGGTGACCAAGTGGCGGTCTGCTCTCCCACCCCTAGAATCAGTGTATGGACAGCGTGATAATGTCACCTCAGCACAGATCACTGTTTCTCCATGAATTATATTATCTGATAAATGTAATCTGTTGTTGTGGCGCCTATCAGAATGGAGGCTCATTCTGTCATTACGAGGCAAACTTTAAGAGCCACAACTCCAGGTGCAGACCTCCTGTAGGCCTGCGGCCTGCTCATTGGGTCCAGGCCTACACCCAGTCCTCCAGGATGGGGATCAGCCCTTAGGCCTGGGGCCTGCTCATTGTGTCCAGGCCTACACCAGTCCTCCAGGCTGGGGATCAGCCCCTAGGCCTGGGGCCTGCTCATTGTGTCCAGGCCTACACCCAGTCCTCCAGGCTGGTGATCAGCCCCTAGGCCCTGAGATCTTCAGCAGCCAGATGACTGTGTTTGGAGTTTAGTTTGGGATGAGTAAGGTGGAGTGTTTCACCCAAAGTAATCCTATATTAAACAAAGGATCCAAAGACCAAATCAATCTAGAAAATGATGTAGCCCAATGAACATAAGAGTGATACATTATATTTGTGAGACACTTATAACACTGACAGATATATTTTCTTTATCACAGCAAAATAAGTATTAGATCACAGTTAATGCATACAGACAAGGTTAACAACAGTTTGTTTAACAGCTCTAATGTTTTCAAACGTCATATTATTTTGGTTTAGAGAAAAGTGTTAAGGATACTTTTTGATTTGCTTTATTTTAGTGCTATTTAAATTGTTGTCCCTGTGTGTTTGTCTGTAACTGTTTGTCTGTAACTGTGGTTCATTGTGCTGCTGCCTGTCTTGGCCAGGTCACCTTTGAAAAAGTGATTTTTAATCTCTGTAGGTTTTTCTCCTGGTTAAATAGGTAAAATAAAAATTACATTTATTAACTCCTGAATATTTTCTTTTATCCCTCCAGATGTTTCTGAACTTCAAGAAAAGTCTGTAGCTGCGTGGCAATGATGATATGGCAGCCAAAGTATAGTGTATCTGGCCCATGTATTTAGAATACACAAAGCAGGATAAAACAATAAACCTTATTTGGCCTTGGCTGAATAACAAGACACAGAAGAAGTATCTGCCGAAAATCTGCCAAATAACATCAGATGGTTGAAGGTCATTCAAACTGGACCACCATGTTCTTACAAATCCTGTTCCTAATATGTTCAGTTTGTAATACTCATGGCGTTGCTAGTGCTGCATCACCATCGTGTACCAGTGATGAATACAGAGCGGGACAGCTCTGCTGCCTTGCATGTCCTCGTGGTAAGAGTCCATTAACCCAGCTGTTGTCAAGCTGTTGTCCAAAATAGCTCAGTATGATTTCTTCATCCAAATCCTCTGGTAAACAACATATTTTAACGTTCTTTCCAACAGGATATAGGGTTCGTAGGGATTGCACAGCGACAACCAATTCATTGTGCTCAAAGTGCCCCGATGGTACTTTCAAAGAAGGTCTTAGCGGACAAAAGCAGTGCTCTAACTGTACAAAGTGTGACACAGGTACATCTATAGTATTAAATGGAAACGCCCCCCACGCAACCCCCATATGTTGTGGTGATGAAAATGTTGTGTTGTCCATGTTTGTATCAAAGAAATTGTGTTGTTCATGTTTACACATTGAGAAAAGTTTTATTGTTTCTATCAGATAAGTTGTTTTTATATCAGAGAACTTAAGTTGCTCATGTTGATGTCAAAAAAGTTTTGTTGATGATGTTATATCAGAGAAGTTGTGTAGTTCATGTTGATATCAGATAAGTTGTGTTGTTCATATTTATATCAGAAGTTGTGTTGTTCATGTTTATATCAGAAGTTGTGTACTCTCAGGTTGTCTCAGGTTCCTCTGTAACTCTTGTGATTGACAGGTCAGAAGGTGAAGAAGAGGTGTACTCCAACATCAGATACTGAGTGTGAGATCCTGGATGGATTCTTCTGTAGCATCTCAGCAGATAAAGACACATTCTCAGAGGCCACATTGTCATGCCAACCCCACACGATGTAAGTGGAGTGAATTAATCAATCTATACATAAAGTACAATAATGGTTGTTAAGAATTAGGCCTGTGAAATATATATCATGTACTGGTTTGGCTTCCATTTGCCTGTTTTTAAAGTACATACAATAGTCATAATGTTACATAGTTTACTCTTCTATTTAATAATACAAATGGCAGAATAAGATATTATAAATGTGTTGTTAATGCTTGACAATATGAATAATTTACTATCTAGTAATTTTCTCCAAAGCGGTGTACAGTGAATTCAGTCACAGGTAGATTCAGGTCCTTAGGAACAGGTAGGGGTCTGGCATCTAGCTCAAGAACCTTCCTGAAAGCCTACAGGTTGGTTGTGGACATTGGGGATCGAACCCAGTACCTTTTAAACCTGGAGTCCAACACCCAGTCTACTACTCTTAGAACTAAACGTGGTTTTGTCCTTCTGGTTTCAGATGTGATTCTGTGGGAGGGGTGCAGATACAACCAGGAACTGATTCATCTGATTCTACATGTCTTAAATATGTGGCAATTGTGTTCATAATAATAGGATGCATAGCTTTCATTATAATGATCATAGTCCTGGGAGGTAAGCGTTACATTCAACTCTTTATGTATCCTGCTACATTCAACTCTTAACATCTATCATGGTTACATTAACCTTACATTTATCATATTACATTAAACTCTGACAAGTATCATGGTAACATTAAACTGCAACATCTATCATGGTTACATTCAGCTAACATATGTATCATAGTTACATTCAACTAGCATGTACCATGTTTTCATTAAACAAACATGTACCATGTTTACATTAAATAAAACATGTATCATGGTTTCATTAAACTAACATGTATCATGTTTACATTAAACTAACATGTACCATGTTTACATTAAACTAACATGTACCATGTTTACATTAAACTAACATGTATCATGTTTGCATTAAACAAACATGTATCATGGTTTCATTAAACTAACATGTATCATGTTTACATTAAACTAACATTGTACCATGTTTACATTAAACTAAGATTGTACCATGTTTACATTAAACTAACATGTACCATGTTTACTTTAAACTAACATGTATCATGTTTACATCAAACTAACATGTATCATGTTTACATTAAACTAACATGTATCAGGGTTATGCTGAATGATGGTGACCTCTGTCCTGACATGTGTTGTTTATCATTTCATAGCATTGTTTTATAGATGGCTGAAAATGGAAAGGGATTTAACTGGTAAGTTCTTATCCCACATGTTTCACTTTGTAAATGAGTAACGGATCATTTATGAATATCCAGTCATTTGCAAGGGTTACAGACTCACACCAAGTCAAATGATATCGCTGTGATTCCAAACATTTCATCTAATTGTACCAGAGAGTCAGAGCCTACCTAGCAGAGGGACCAGAGTGGCAGACCTACTGAACAACATCCTCTAGATATTAGATTATAGAATGGAGCTATCCATGTATATAAGACACTACTCTCATAGCTGGGGCGATGTGGCCAGCATAACGTCAGCTCAGTGGCGTTTATAACGTAGCTCACTGAGTCGTCCACGATAATGGCAGCCGTCTCCCTATGTATTCAGTCTGACGAGATGTTGTTCTGTGTAGAGGCTAATTCAGAGTGGAAACCAGGAACTGGTTCAACTGATTCTACATGATTAGAATATATGGAGCAGTTCATAATGATAGGATGGTTACGTTTCATAATATCAACCATAGTCCTGTGAGGTAAGGGTTACATTAAGCTTATTCAACTCATTTAACTAACATGAATCATGTTACATTAAACACTAACATGTGTCATGTTACATTAAACCAACATCTATCATGGTTACATTAACTAACATGTATCAGGGTTATGCTGAATGATAGTGACTGCTGTCCTGACATGTTGATGTGTTGTTTCTCTCTATAGAATACGCTAATCGAATAGATAAGATGGTAAGTGTTATTACTGGTTTGATACAGAACACAATAATATGTGTGAACCTAGCTGGCAGTGGTGGAGTTATTAGATGATGACCAGAGGCGGATTAACACCCAGGCTAGCCTCGCTGAGCCTAGGGGCCCAGGTGTGCAAGGGGCCCTGGATTGGACAGACTATTTTCAATTTGACTTAAAATAAAAAAAGACTTGACTCCTATTGGCCCATAACAAGAACCATTAAAAAGTGAAGCAGCTGATTGGGTAGATGTGTGGGCCATGTCATGTGACCAGGTTCATAAAGTCAGTTTTGTTGTAATGGAATACGTCACGTCTGCTGGACAGCAAAGATGCAGAATGTCTGAAAAGGCGAAAAGCACAAGTGTTTCCATTTGTCGATATAGCACTCTGACTATTTATGACTTTGCCTGTGGCCAATGCCAGCAGGGGGCGCTCTTCTTCAATATGGGCGGTAGTTAAAGATAGACTGAGATCCACAATGGGCCAAAACAGACAGAATCACCCGACTCTAATCTGTCCGTTGATAGCGATATTCTGCCCAAATTGGATTTTACCAGCCTCATTAAGGAGATCTGTCGGTCGGTTGGTCAACAGAAGGGAGGCCATGTAATATTCCTAGCACCCTTTTATGCATGGCAAAAAACGTATTACTTTTTTACTGCGTGATTAGTAAGGGGGCCTCACAAAAATACTAGCCTATAAGGGCCAATCACCACCTTAATCCACCACTTATGATGACCTTGCAATGAACCTAATGTTCATATTTGATTCACATTTTTATTTGTATTGAAAAAGGAAACACGGGAACAGAGGTCGGAGTGTTACGGTAAGTTCTTATTCCACATGCTTCACTTTGTAAATGAGTAACAGGTCATTTATTAATATCCAGTGATTTGAAAGGGTTACTGACTCACACCAAGTCAAACGATATCACTGTGATTCAAAACATTTCATCTAATTGTACCAGAGAGTCAGAGCCTACCTAGCAGAGGGACCAGAGTGGCAGACCCACTGAACAACATCATCTAGATATTAGATTATAGAATGGAGCTATCCATGTATATAAGACACTACTCTCATAGCTGGGGCGATGTGGCCAGCATAACGTCAGCTCAGTGGCGTTTATAACGTAGCTCACTGAGTCATCATGACAACACAGAGCAGGGACAAAGGGTAGAAAGACTTTTGTCCTTGTTTGACCACGATAATGGCAGCCGTCTCCCTACACGTATTCAGTCTGTCAAGATGGTCTTCTGTGTAGAGGCTAATTCAGAGTTTAAACCAGGAGCTGGGTCAACTAATTCTACATGATTAGAATTTATGGAGCAGTTCATAATAATAGGATGCATATGTTTCATAATATCAACCATAGTCCTGGGAGGTAAGGGTTACATTAAGCTTATTCAACTCATTCAACTAACATGTATCATGGTTACATTAAACTAACATGTATCATGGTTATAACCATGATGTTAGTTTAATCTATAGATTTAAATAACATGTATCATGGTTATAACCATGATGTTAGTTTAATCTATAGATTTTAATAACATGTATCATGGTTATAACCATGATGTTAGTTTAATCTATAGATTTTAATAACATGTATCATGGTTATAACCATGATGTTAGTTTAATCTATAGTTTTTAATAACATGTATCATGGTTATAACCATGATGTTAGTTTAATCTATAGATTTTAATAACATGTATCATGGTTATAACCTGACCCTAAACAGACGGGAATGGAGATCCTTTGTTGCTGCCCTACATGCCAGTAGGCATAAAGGGCAGTAAGTAAGTACCATGGTGTCATTAGACTAACTAATGATAGTGACTGCTGTCCTGACATGTTACTGTATTGTTTATCTCTATATAGCATTGTGGGCACGACTTGAAGAGGTAAGTGTTATTACTGGTTTGATACAGAACACAATAATATGTGTGACCCTTGCTGGCAGTGGTGAAGTTATTAGATGTGACTTTGTAATGAACCCAATGTTGATATTTTATTTACATTTTTATTTTATAGAAGAAGAAAACACAGAAACAGCAGAATAAGCTTTATAGTAAGTTCTTATTCCACATGTTTCACTTTCTAAACGAGTAGCAGATAACTAAGATAGAATATATTCAGCAGTTCGTAATAATAGGATCCATATCTTTCATAATATCAAGCATAGTCCTGGGAGGTACGGGTTAGATTAAACTCTGACATGTAGTATCATTAGATTGAACTAACATGCATCATGATACATTAAACTAACATGTATCATGGTTACATTAAACTAGCATGTATCATGGTTATGCTGAATGATAGTGACTGCTGTCCTGACATGTTACTGTATTGTTTATCTCCATACAGAATTGTTTCTAAGATATTATAGGGTAAGTGTTATTACTGGTTTGATACAGAACACAATATGTGTGAAGGTTCAAGGAGTTTAATTGTCATTACAGTACACAATGAAATACAGGTTGACACTCTCTAGCAGCAGTTAGAGTTTAAATGCCTTAATGACACATGACGCAAAAAGACACAATAAGACAACCGCACAAAGACCAAATTACAAAAGTGATTAAAAAAAAATATATATATGTATATAAAAGAATATATACATAAGTGCATAAAGATTTCAGTGAAGGCCACAGCTGAAAAGTGCACAATGATAATAGTAGACACACACACACACAAACACACACACACGCCTCACACACACACACACACACACACGTCTCACACACACACACACACACACACACACACACACACACACACACACACACACACACACACACACCACCCTGTACACATTGTGCCCATCAAGTCCAGTCTGTTGTGTGTGTGGAGGGGCGGGGCGGGGGGTTGTGGGGGTCTGAAGCTACTGCTCCTGGAGGAGAGTTGTCCTTAGTGCTTTGTTAGGGGGTTGAGGGGGTGATGGAGGCTACAGCTCTTGGGGAAAAGCTGTTCCTCAGTCTTGTGGTGCGGGCCCGCAGTGTGCGGTACCTCTTCCCTGATGGGAGGGGGACAAACAAGGTGTCTCCAGGGTGAGTTTATCAGTGCTGATTGACCTTGCCTTCCTCTTCAGGCGGTCACCACACACAGAGTCCCGGTCTGGGAGCTCAGCTCCTATGATCTTTACTGCTGACCTAACCACCCTGGCCAAGTCCCTCCTGCTCTCCGCTGTGCAGCCTGCATACCACACACTGCAGCCCTGGCAGAGGATGCTCTCAGTTGTGCTCCTATCAAAGTGAATGAGCAGGTGTGTGGATAAACCAGCCTGTTGGAGCTTCAGTAGAAAGAAGAGCCTCTTCTGGGCCCTCTTTACAAGGTTGGAGATGTTAGTAGCCCATGTTAGGTCCTTGGTGTTGCACGTCCCCAGGAGTTTAACAGAGTCCACCCTCTCCACTTCTTCCCCGTTGATGGTAAGTGGGGTCTGCTTGGTCCTCTTGGACCTCATAAAGTCCACAGGGATATTCTTTGTTTTGGTGATGTTTAGGACCAGGTTGTTATCCACACACCACTCTGCCATGTGTTGGACCTCCTGCCTGTAATGGCCCTCATTGTGGTCACTAATGAGCCCCCCCACAGTGGTGTCATCAGCTCATTTGATTATGGTGTTGGATGAATGGATGGGTACGCAGTCATGGTGAAGAGGGTGTAGAGGGCTGGGCTGAGTACACACCCCTGGGGCGCACCGGTGTTCAAGGTTATAGTTGAGGATGTCACATCCCCTACTCTGACATTCTGTGGTCTGTTTGAAACAAAGTCCAGGATCCATGAGCAGAGTGAAGTGGGGAGACCAAGATGAATGAGTTTGAGGACCAGTTTATGGGGGATTGTGGTGTTGAAGGCAGAGCTGATGTCCACAAAGAGCACCCTTACATATGTGTTGGGGTACTCCAGGGGGGACAGGGCTGTGTGGAGTGTGATGGAGACAGCGTCCTCTGGGGATCTGTTTGCCTGATGGGCAAACTGGTGGCTGTCCAGGGATGCGGTCTCTGATGAACGCCAGTATCATCCGCTCAAAGCACTTCATGATTACTGGGGTGAGGGCGACTGGGCGGTAGTCATTGAGGCAGGGAATGCAGAATTTGTGGGGATAGGGACGATGGTAGTGGTCTTAAGGCAGGTGTGAACAGCAGCTTGTGACAGGGAGATGTTGAAGATGTCTGTAGAAGCTCCTGCCAACTGGTCGGTACATAACCTCAGTGTACGGCCCGACACCCCATCAGGGCCAGTAGCCTTATTGGTGTCAATCCTTCTCAAGGTGGACCTCACCTGGTGGTGCTGAAGAGTGAGTGTCTGCTACTCCTCTTCGCTAACCAGTGCGGTGTCATGAACTAGCTTGTAATCCATGAGGGGAGACCACACAGAAGTTCAACGGAAGTATATTTATTTAGAACCAATAACCTCTATAAAGAGATAACGATAAACCATGTAACCCTGTAAACCATCATTATCATCAGTAGTGTCTGTAGTGTATGGGGTGCATGTGAGTAGTGTAGTGTAGTATCAGACCCATCTAAAGAACCTACAGCCCTGCTGTCTGGGTAGGATCAGAGAGTGAGATGGCCTAGAAGCCATAAGTGTTGAGGAGCCTGAGGAGCCTGGAATGGAGATCAGGGGCCCTATTTTAACGGTCTGAAACGCAAGTGAGAAGCGCCGAAGGCAAGTAGCTTTGTGGGCGGTTCTATGGCGATGTCGCTATTTCACCAGCGGATAAATTACTCTTGTGCCCGGCGCAAATCAAAAAGGGTTGGTCTGAAGTAGCCTACTTACCCATAGGTGTGGTTTGGGCGTAACGTGCAATAAACCAATGAGAGGGCCATCTCCCATCCCCTTTTAGAGCCATGAGCGCATTTGAATCTGACGAGTTGATATTTCAACAGCGCTTTTGCAGTCTCCAATGAGACAGATGCATGCCCACATGAATTTCAAACTTCAAATGGCTCAGTTTATGGCCAAATAATATGGCCTAATTCCCACATGGAATAGCGTTTTCTTCCACAAATACTGAGTCCTCAAATAAATTTCGGCAAAGAAAACTTAACACACATATGATATGCGGCAACTGTGGTTATATTTAATGATATACATACATAATAAACATACATACATAAATACATTAATAATCATAATTTCTTACCAATATTGTATGCATTGTCGTTATCGCCTTGTGTTCCTAATATGCATGTGTCCTCCCAATGTTAATATACATTGCCATGGACTGTATTATGTGTTACGTGTTTAGTTTGCGTGTGTTCAAACCAATCGACGCACACACAAGCGCCCGCATTCATTCATTCTTTTTAACACTCACTCGCGGTAAAACAATGTTTTCTCACGATCAAATACTCCTCAATCATAAAAGTTATGGGCTTCTACACAATGAAAATATGCGTTTGCTGTACGGTGTTTGCAGATGCATTGATTTAAAAGTACAACTTATTACCGCTGTATCAGCTGTTCTTTCCCAAATAATTTGCAGAGAATGTGAAGCTAGGTAGAATAGAGAAGGAAAGTGTATGCGCGAGGTGCACAAGCAACATTATGCATGCGTCCTTAAAATAGCATCTGAACAACGCGCCACTGACTTTAAACCAGGTAATCCCTGGTTTTTGGCGGAATTGTTTTCTGAAACTGCAAAATAGCACCAGGGAATGTTTGCGCCAGAACACGCCGCCTCATTTCGCCGAACCGCCCCATGGGGCGCAAAACCAAAAATGAAATTACTAAATTAAATGTATTATTATTATTAAGATCATTCCCTAATTTAACGATGCGTAGCGGTGGAGGGAAAATAACGCTCTGCGCCAGTTGTAAACCAGCAATGACGCATGCGTCAGTGTAGAAAGTCAATTGCGCTGGATACACGATAGGGCCTCAGGTGTGTTACAGCTACTGCTGCCGCACCAGAGACACGCCTCCACAATCCCCTGAACCATCCAGAGCGAGGTCATCACAGTGGTCTTATATTTGTAGTCAGATAGAGTTTTGATGCCTCTCCACATGCTCCTGGGGTCTGTGTTTTCAAAGTGACCCTTAATGCGCTGTCTGTACTTGCCTTTGGCCTCTTTTTTTTTTGCATACATTTTGTGGAGTTTTGGTAATACTTTCTTGGTAATACTAATAATAGTTAATAGATGATGACCTTGTAATGAACCCAATGTTGATATTTTATTTACATTTTTGTCTTATAGAAAAGGGAAACAATGGACCTGAATCTTGAGCTCATTGGTAAGTTCTTATTCCACATGCGTTCACTTCTTATTCCACATGCCTCGCACCATTTATTAATATCCAGTGATTTGCCAGGGTTACTGACTCACACCAACTCAGATGATTTCGCTGTGATTCAAAACATTTTTTGGGCGATGTGGCCAGCATAACGTCAGCTCAGTGGCGATTATAACGTAGCTCACTGAGTCGTTAAGACAACACAGATCAGGGTCAAAGGGTAGAAAGGGCGCTTTCCCTCCTTTCGTTCGTAGACTCGGTCCGATTCAGGGTGAAGGTGACGCTTTGTTACATTTTCATTTGGTTCAGTCAGCGTTCAAACTGGACTCAAGCCATCCTTATTGTAAACCAACGCCTCGCGGTCGGCGGGTCGCTCGTCTGTTGGACAGAACCTCAGAGGGAAACTCCCAACGCCTCCTAGTTGAGGACAATATCAATGGAGCAACTTGGTGCGGTCTTCAGATTTTAATTTTGCTTCGGTGTTCCTACAAGTTAAGAATCATTTAGAGGAACTTCCACCATTCTTTAACTGAGTAATTAAACCAAGTCATCCATGACACACAATTTTATGAGCCACAAAATGTCTTTACATATTCTTCAGGCCATATCTCTCTCATAACTGCGTTCCCCTCCTTATTGCACCACGTCTGACTCACTTTAATCTCAAAAAGTTCACGTATACCTGGCTGAATATGCTTTTTATATTTCCTGTGTGTGGAAAAAGTGCACATCCCACCCACGAGGCATTGTGGGTCTTGTGGGTGGGATATAGTTGACTGCGGTCAAGCCGGCCGCCGTTAAATTTGGATTGCACCCATTTTCTATCCTTTATGGCAAATTAATTGAAATGGTTACGGCCGAGCTGACATGGAGAGTAAGCGACTTTTCACAAGTGACTACGTCCTGCTTTAAAAACAAGTTGAACCCGGTATCGCGCGTTTTCGCGCTCATGCGCACGAACGTTAATCTATTGAATCGTGTCCCAGAGCACGATTATCCGGCTTTTTTCGTGCTAAACAGAACGAAATGTGAACGAATGCATTCTGAATGCGAGCGTTTTCTCAAACGAGAGAGAGAGAGAGAGAGAGAGATTGCGCAGATAGTACAGTGCACCCTCTAGTTGCGTGTCAATATTTCCGATTTTTTAAGCAGACCTCCTCAAAAACTGATGGAATCCAAATGGATCTGGTGCAGGTGAAGACCTCCGGTCAGCCTCGACATCCTCCTTGAGTTGGTTCAGCTGCATATGGACACTCCTCCAGTGCTGCTCCTGCTTGGACGCCTCCCGCTCCAAGATCCTACGCACCGCGGCAAGGTCAGACCCCTCAAGCGGGTATCCGCCGGATGCCTGGTCCTCTCCATGGCCGTCTTCCTCCTCGATCTGCAGTAGAACTCCTCGGGACAGCGTCTGCTCCATTCGTCGCCAGATTCGGCCTCGTCCTCGCTGTCCACCGAATCCTCGTCTACCCCCTCGTCTCTCCAGTTCCTCAGAAGCGTCGAAAAAAAAGATCCCATCACTGCCACCAAATGTGAGGGACCGACGTGGTCGCCCCACGTGTCTGGGATACGGGCAACTGGGTATCGCGAGTGTGGGCAAAATGAGGGCAATGGACTGACGACTAAGAAAAGTGAAGTTTTAATCTCTCCATACATTCACAAAAATAGAGCAACGTTCAAAAATGAAAAGGAAATGACTGCATCAGTCAGCAAACCAAACTAAGATAACATAAAATAGCATACCATAACATACGTTTCTCGTACCGGCCTCACTCCAAGCCAGCACCACCTTCAGCCCCAAACACCAAATGAAAAGGCCCTTAAATAGGGAAATGGTAATTGGACCAATCACGGCCATATGGGCCAGACCATTAGCTGGGGGAACATTTACCTAAAGCTAACATTACTATACTGCCCCCTACCGGGACGGAAGACTAACTTCCACCAGCCCAATCTAATACACACACACACACACACACAATATAATAATAATAATAATAATAATAATAATAATAAAAGCTCTAATGCGAGACAGTGAGAAGGGGGAGGATTTCACCTTCTCACAGACTATATTAGAGTGCAACTTATCCCATCAAAAAATAATTTAAATCAAGATGACCTTTGGACCTTTTTTCACTTGTCTAATTGAACACTACTGGTCAACCGTTATCTATAATCATGCTAATTTTGTGTGTCTTGTTTTTTGTGTGTGGTTGTGTGGGTTGGTTGTGTTACTGGTTTTGGGGGGTGGTTGTGTGTGTCTGGCTGAGTCTCTACTTGTGTTGGGTGTTTGTGTTTCTGGGTGAGCCCCTGGTTGTGTGGAGTGGTACTGTATCTCTGGTTGTGTGTGTCTGGCTTTGTGTGAGTTTTTGGCTGTGTGTGTGTGTGTTTCTGGTGGGGTGTGCCTGGCTGTGTGTGTCTGTTTGCGTGTGTGTCTGGCTATGTGTATGTCTGGGCTGTGTGTTTGTCTGGTTGTGTGTGTGTGTGTGTGTGTGTGTGTGTGTGTGTGTGTGTGTGTGTGTGTGTGTGTGTGTGTGTGTGTGTGACTGTGTGTGTGTGTGTGTGTGTGTCTGGTTGTGTCCTCATCTCCACCTGAGAGTACCCAGCTGCAGAGCTGCTCCACTGGGCTTCAGTCTTCAGTGAGTGTTGCTGCATGTGGAGGCTGGCTGTATGTCCTGACTCTCTGCTGCCTTCTCTTCCAGAAACTACACCACTAATGTCCAGTGAATCTCCTGCACCAACCGGGGACCAACAAGAACACACTTCAAGAACAACTACCCCTGATGTAACTATGGATGGTCATGATGATGACCAGAGTCTGGATGCCCTCGCCTACCGGTCTGGTACTGGACAGCTAGACATTGAGATGGGTCCAGTCCAAACACTACCCAAAGATCGTAACAGGATTCTTTAATATCGCTGTTAGACCCATGTTTCCTATTGACCGTGATTCACTATTGAAGGGGAATGACATTACAGGAGACAAAGTTACGCAGTTCGAGAAATTCTGGATCAACATGAAAGTGCAGTGTTTCCCCTACCATTGTTCAGGCCTGGCGGGCCGCCAGGCCAACGAGCGCCCCCGCCAGGCCAACAACCGGCCAAAAAAATGAAAAGAAATGAAAAAGAGAAAAAAAAAAAAAAAATGAAAAAAAAAAAAAAACTTTTTTTTTTTTTATTATTATTATTATTAGCCATAATATCATAACCATCCAAGCTCACCACCAGCTATCTCAATATGTATTGGTGCTTTATGCTCCTGTACATGAAATTAGTTTATATTAAATCAACTTTGTTTTTAGAAAAACACTGTTTATTCTCCGGCAGAAGAACTATACCATGAACCGATCGCGTAAATGCGACGTCTGATTGGTTCAGCCCGCCATTACCATGGACATTTTTACCGCCCCCGCGAAACACTAGCCTCGTTCTTTATATGTCCATAACTTAACCAACTTGTGATGGCTAAGCAAGTGTTTTATTTGGAAATAACCAACAAATACTCGTGAAAAATGTATAACAAATCACACCATCAGCTCTTACCACCGGGCCTAAAAAAAATTCTAGGGGAAACACTGAAGTGAATCTGATGGTTCAAACTCAGAAACTAGGGGAGGAAATACACCAGTCTGATTCCTTCCTGAGGCCAGCTTTCACAGGAGAAGAAGCGTGGTGTGTTTAACATCATTATTTGATCTATCCTCACATTATTCTATATGTGGCTCACAGAGCAAAGACAAGCGAGGTGTTAATAGATAGTGTGAGGTGTGCTCTGTGAGGCGTCCTGGGATATGATGGGTAACGTTGGCTTGGGTCCAAGCTCCACCTCTCTTGGGCGACCACCAAGGAAGACGATATTTTCTTTATGATATATTTTTTTACAACGTTACTAACGTTCCTCAATATTTTGCAAACGATGACACGTACATATTTCACCCATGCAAGTATCTTGTTGTTTTTCTGCTAAACTTTTAGTAACATCACTTTTTTGAAGGCTTTTGACCGTAATCATTTAGGGAATCAAATGTAAAATAACAGATGCAAAACCTTTAATGAAAATATCTGCCAATTTACTGCACTGTATTTCAATGATGATTTCTTATTTACATTTAATGGATTTTTATTTTTTTTAAGTAATTCCTGTACTTCTTTTTTACTACTTTCCTTGAGTTGTTCAGGAAGCATTTGGGGTGCTGGGATTAGCATTACATGGCCTTCTTTCATGTGACAGTCAAACATTGTTAGTTACATACTATTGTTTGTGATGAAGTGGAGTTAGAGAGGGCTGGTTGTTGGGGTATGCTTTTATGAGAGCACACTAATAAAGGGTTGAACATTGCGTCTTAGTTTGTGGTCTGTTTGTGACAAGGGACCTGGAAACTCCACCTCATAAAGTCCGGTCTCACAGGAAGATTGCAAAAACACAAAAAGGGCACAAGGCCGCTGTAGACTGAGACAGGGTAACAATCCAAATAAAGGGAGAAAAGACAGGTCACCTTCTGAAGAGAAGTCAGGGAGCAGGCAGAGGGCAGAACCCCAGGCAAAGGCCAAAAACAGGCAGGAACCAGGCTGGCAGGAGCCAGGCAGGCAGGATCCAGGCCGGCAGGAACCAGGCAGGCAGACTGCAGGGCCTTTTGACCTGACTAGGTAAGCCAAGACCAAACGTAAGATCAATCTAACAAGGTGGCACTGACAGCCCAGGATATACATAGGCTGAGTAGTTAACACACAATGAGGAACAGGTGAGCAGGAAAAAGGGCGGGAAACTAACACCGGCAGGATGTATAGGTGAGAGGCGGAGTCAGAAGCACAACAACAATAGACACATGGTGGACAAAACACAGAATAACCAGCAGGAGGCCACAGAGTCACTGAGCCCAGACAGAGGTGCTGACAATCAAAGGTTTAACATTTATTTTCCATTCCTTCTGTCTATATGTGTGGATTGTCCATTGAAAAAATATATTATTGTGTATAGCGTGTGTATGTACACAAGTGTACATTTTCCCAATACTAATTCGGACAGTGTCATGACTGTCTTGTCTGATGTTGTGGACTCACATTTAATTGCATCACCCAATGAAAATGACCCAAAATACTGTTTAAAGGGGACATATAATTCCACCAGGTGTGAGTGTGATTAGCCGTTACCAGCCGTTTGAAAATGTGCAGCTTCTGACATCACAGGCGGGCGTGTCCACCTAGATGTGTGCTGGATAGATCAGTCCACCAGCCTACCCAGTGGAGTGTAGCAAACGTTGCTCATCAATCCGTCATACATCTAAATTTGTTCAGACGTTCAGACTTTTTTTACCGTTCAAATCTGTACTTGTTTGTACATAAAACTCTTTAAAATATTCATATGCACCACTGGCTTCAGCGGTAGCTCTGTTGTCGTTATTGTTTTAAGAGGCCATGCTGGCATCATGCCTGTTGCAGTTAATCCACAGGAGCCGGTAAACAGTGCGTGAGCGTCGTTCACCGTTCACAAAATATATGAGAGCTTTCAATGAACACCGCTCTTTTAGCGCGCTCATGCACCCCACTGGCTGGCAACACGAGGTCTCTGGTTCAGGTGGAGCAGTTGGGTTAAAGGATAGACTAGACCAGGTTTTGTTTGTTATGTAAGGCTAACTTTATCTACTCTATAACCGTCCAGGTAGAGCTGCTGGAGAAAGAACACCTGGTCCCTCATCCACACCTCTCCTCTCTCTGGAGCTTGTACGTTCAACCCATTATTTGTGGTCTCTGTGCCATTAATAATAAACTGTTATTTCGTCTTTGTTATTATTATTATTTTTAAATTTTGCAGTTACACCGTTGTACTAATTAATTGTAGGTCTTAGTCAAATTATATGAAGTGTATTTGTACAGTGCTACCTTTTATGTAGTAGAATGACAAAGGACTTAATGCAGTGGTGTAACAGTATGGATGAACTGTGTGTTTGAACACAGCCTGCAGGTCTAGAGACATCCATCCCTCCAGCTCCCTCCAGTGAAACACAGCCTGCAGGTCTAGAGACATCCATCCCTCCAGCTCCCTCCAGTGAAACACAGCCTGCAGGTCTAGAGACATCCATCCCTCCAGCTCCCTCCAGTGAAACACAGCCTGCAGGTCTAGAGACATCCATCCCTCCAGCTCCCTCCAGTGAAACACAGCCTGCAGGTCTAGAGACATCCATCCCTCCAGCTCCCTCCAGTGAAACACAGCCTGCAGGTCTAGAGACATCCATCCCTCCAGCTCCCTCCAGTGAAACACAGCCTGCAGGTCTAGAGACATCCATCCCTCCAGCTCCCTCCAGTGAAACACAGCCTGCTGAAGGTGAGTTGTGTTAATTATGTTAAAGCTTCAGTTATATAAATAATGACAATATTAACTAATCAGTTCACCCTGTACCTCTGAAATGTTTTATCGACCAATAGATACGAGGGAATATATAAAACCATATTAGAGTGCAACTTAATCCCATCAAAAAATAATTTAAACCAAGATGACCTTTGGACCTTTTTTCACTTGTCTAATTGAACACTACTGGTCAACCTTTATCTATAATCCTGCTCATTGTGTGTGTCTTGTTTTTTGTGTGTGGTTGGTTGTGTTTCCCATCGACCGTTATTCACTATTGAAGGGGAATGACATTACAGGAGACAAAGTAATGCAGTTCGAGAAATTCTGGATCAACATGAAAGTGAATCTGATGGTTCAAACTCAGAAACTAGGGGAGGAAATACACCGGTCAGATTCCTTCCTGATGCCAGCTTTCACAGGAGAAGAAGCGTGGTGTGTTTAACATCATTATTTGATCAATCCTCACATTATTCTTCTATATGTGGCTCACAGAGCAAAGAGAAGCGAGGTGTTAATAAATAGTGTGAGGTGTGCTCTGTGAGGCGTCCTGGGGTATGATGGGTAACCTTGGCTTGGGTCCAAGCTCCACCTCTCTTGGGCGATATTTTGCATAGAAAAAACTGGTGGGCGCTTTCGAACAACCCACACTTATTTAGTCAACATCGCAAGAAATTAGCCTACTAAAGCCTCGTGAATGGGGATGTACCCAGAAAAAATAGTAAACATATGTTAGGTTGGAGAGACACACAGCCACACGTTATAAAGTTTACCGTTGTTTACTAACAGTTGAGGAATAATGTCATGCACTCGCAGGTGCGTCATTGAGTCATTGTATTCTCAACACAACAAAATACACCAAGTCCTTGAAAATGGATCTCCTTCGCATCAAAAGATGAAAACAAATAGATAGGCTACCTCATAGATTATAGTAGGCCTAGTTAGAACAACAATCTGGCATGACAACTTGGCCACGTTAACAAATAGATACATATTATTAACCAGAACAATACCAGAATACCACAAAAACCATAATAATAATAAAGTTCATTTTGGCCTTCTTGCCCCTCTCCTCCGCAGCCACTTTCGCTAACTCCTCGCAGATTTATCACACATCACTCAACCGACTCGCGTCACTCCAAGTCCCACCTCTCTTGCTGCACATCTGAACAAAACACACGCATGCACACAGTATTAGCCCCTCACTCACACACACACACACACACACACACACACACACACACACACACACACACACACACACACACACACACACACACACACACACACACACACAAACACACACACACCAGATCCTGCTGGCGGAGCACACGTCAGAGCTTCCGGAGCGCGCGTCAGAGCTTCCGGAGTGCGCCCCCCCTTGCTCCCCCTCAAATTAAGCACTGCCTACACCACAAACAATGACCCCAGGGTTATTGCCGACTACTTAGTGTCATCCGCTGCACGCTTGGGAGGATGCCCGGAGCGTCTGCGTGCTCACAGAGGAACGGAAAATGGACACGTCGAGATTAAAGTCGATATGATGTTGACGATGATGATTGAGTTGGTATTGTGTTGTGTTGTCTTGTCATCTCACGCAATGTTATGTAATTGTCATTAACTGCAATCATAGGTTTTGAACACAGCCAGAGAGAGATATTCTTTCTGGATTCCAAATGTGAACATGCACAGTTTGGATTTGGCGATCTAGAAATGAGAGAACTGTTGAGGTCACTAACACAAACTTGCATGATGGTTCTTATTGATGTTCCTGATTGATGCAGTTTCAATGCCTTTCTGTTTGTTCCAAAATGTTTGTTCTCCAGATCATGTTCTGATCTGTTTAGCAGCCATTTTATGGTGCTGCATATATAACATGAATATTGGATATCAACTTAACCTTAGAATTTAACAAGAAATGTCCACATACTGTGAACTCCTAAACTTACAATAAATTGAAACCACTAAGTGAGTTTATATAATGGTACCATAAAAAGCCTGCTGAAATGGTGTGTGTGACTGCATGAAGATCTTGTTCCTGACTAAATAGATTGCGTCATGTGTGCGGTACATGAAAAAGGGCCATATTTTGCATGATTGATATGCCCTAAATGCTGCTGTCTGTTCCATTTTAGAAACCTTTGTCAGTCTCTCAGCCCTGGGCCATGGAAAGAGACGACTGGTTTGGTCATCGAGGTAAATATATTGTTGTTTAATGATACTGTGAAACTAGAAGTACAAATACTAACTCATTTCTGACATGATAGGGCTTTCCACAGCAAAAGTATGGCATCGACTGTGGCATCTTCATGTTGATGGTAGGTGTGACTATTGGTCGGATTTATTTACTCTTTGTGCTTAAAAAATATTAACATAAAATTATTGTTTTATTTACAGTATGCCCTTTACAAAGTCATGGATGCACCCTTTGACTTCACTGTTGTAAGTTCCCTTGCTTATTCAAAGCTATCTAAAAAGTTATTTTATATTATGGCTGATATATATTTTTTCTATTTTATTAGACTGATATGCCATCGTTGAGAAAATGGTGGTGTATCATGCTGATTGAAAATCTTGACCTTGGAAGGTAAGGCCAAATTATGTTCACCTTTGTTTGACTAAGAAATGATTACATATGAGTGTCTCTATTGTATTTGTAGTGTATTAATTTCTCTTTCTTCCTTTAATTCTTAATATTTGAGCCATGGCAAACCCTTTGCCCACTGGACTGACACATCTAAGGCTCTTCTTCGGGGTGAGGTGCCACCAGTTTTTAAACTGAAGAAGAGAAGGCGAGATGAAATTCATGAGGTACGTTTTTATTTATATATTTTTAATGCTGTTAATGTTAAGTTGCATTTGTTTGTTCTTTTTTTGTTCATTTACTCCTACAACAATCTTTAATTTCCCTGAATCTTCCACCATTCAGTCATGACAATAATCTTTTGTAAAGAATGTGCCATCCTCCTAGGTGTGATGGTCTTTCATTATTTTAAGTATTTAAAGAGGACAAAATTATTCTGGTGTTCAACTCACTCAGTGTTCAACAGTTTCAGGTCCTCGTCTCTGTAGACAGACTTACCCCCTCCAGTTATGTTTCCCACCACAGTGCCGTTGTTGTCTAATTTGATGTGTTATTATCTGGATGGGCTTGTCTGCAGTCCGGGGTGTAGAACCTTAGAGTTCCAAGTCTTAGTTTAAGTAACTAACTGGTTGCAAAAATAATATAATTGAATATAAAATGATTCCAACTTGGTGGCATTTCATTTTCCATTAAACAGGGGCCACTTGACAACATTGTGGCTGGAGTTGCCTGGCTGCGTCAAAATGCAGGTTTGCTCAGGGGGAAGGTGGTCGAGCCCGCATTTCCGAATATGGACGCTAAAGAACAGCAGGAGCTCCTGGAAAGGATACGTTCTTCAACTGATGAAGAAGAAAAGTACCCCCTGCTCTTCACATTTGATTTTCAGGAAGATATGGAAGTCTTCCTAAACATGGCAGCTGAGGAGGATCTTCGGGTCAACGCCATGTTTCTGGGTCGCTGGGTGGACAGCCAGTGACATTGCTGTGTGTGTGTGTGTGTGTGTGTGTGTGTGTGTGTGTGTGTGTGTGTGTGTGTGTGTGTGTGTGTGTGTGTGTGTGTGTGTGTGTGTGTGTGTGTGTGTGTGTGTGTGTGTGTGTGTGTGTGTGTTGAGGTTCTGAGTTCAGTTATCTGTTGAGTGTTCTTAATAAAGTGTTATAACGTTTACAATGTATTGATTTTTTGTATGACTTAACTTATTCACTTTGGTTACACACAGAGCTAAGTTTAAACACAGACTTGAGTTTGTCGTATTTAAATATGGGCAAATAATGTGGTCCAGCAGTACAAGGTAAGACAATATTATAGACAATTAGAGCCAGATATTAAATGAATGATGGTTCAGAGTAAGAATTTAGGAATGCAAAAGTGCTAATAACATATGATAAATTATGTTGGAATGCAGTCGAACCTCATGATATTATGACAACAGAATGTAACATAGCTAGACCTAATATAAATATGTCAGAAAAGGTTAAGCTAAAGGGGAATTGTTCTAACTATTCCTGTCCACTCATACATAGTATTTAAAATAATTATTAGCCTCAATCTCTGATGCCCTTCAGCTTTACAATACGAGTATCAGTTTGTGTCCTATCAAATATTAAATTGAGATGATTGCAGTATAACACATAGGGAATCTGAATAAGGGGTGTGTATTTACAGAAAGAGAAGAGCCATAAGCTCCAGCTTAAAGTGAACAGCGTCAGGTCTTCTGTCGAAAACCGGAAGCTTTTATCCGATTTTATAACTTAATTGATTTCGTTAATTTATGTAAACACATTACTTAACGCCCTTTCATTTATGTAAACACATCGTAACGCCCGATTTTTATTTTATTTTCCGATTTCTATTTTTTATTATCCGATTTCCGGCGTGTGGGTGGATGTTTCTCTCTTGGACGCGTTGGCTATTACGTCCATTCTGTTTCAACTCGAAACAGGAACATCTTGTTTTGACTTATCACACTCACCCCTGGTTCTACAATAGATAGTTAACAACTTTATTAATCCACCGGAGGTGAAATTCCTTTGTTACAACCGCCCAGCAGCAACGGAAAACACAGGTAAGATACAATGCAAACAAAATACAAAGTAGCCTAATGAAAACGAAAATAGACGCTAAAGTAAATGCTGAAGTAAAGACAAACAGAACAAACAGGGCAAACAAAACAAACGGTGTAAATATAAATTATAAAGTGGCACAGTACCAGTAATTTATTATATTAAAGTTTATAAATGCAAATGTTAACCAAGAGAAGTGTCGATGCTGCAAACGCAAAATGTAAAACATGGAGGCCCTTTATGGGTATCAGTTCACAGTGGACAGAGCACACCATACCGTGCCTTCCTGGATTCTCCGACCAATGAGAAAGCGATTAGAAAGTCGAGCATGATGAATATGAGTTTCCTCCTAGTTATTGTTGCAGTTGAAGGCGGAAGAGTGTGGTTCGACAGATAGCTGTCTTCAAGAAGCTACTTGAAGTGTTTCGACGGTCTCAATTAAAGTAAGGTAATATAAACGCTGTCTAATCTGATATCGTCATTATATTCAAGTCCGTTTTTTATAAACTTCAGTTGGTTTACTATAACTGGATAAAAAAAATATAAATTTGTGGTGCCGTTCTTACTTTCGTTTTCGCTCAGGTTTCTCACGGAGAAACAATGTAGACCTTGACACTTGGTTATAACGTGTTTTGAGCAAACATTGTGGCTCCTGGGAACATAAGGTATTTGAAGAATGATTAGCTTATTTAGTTATATTCAGTAATGACGTTATGGTTTGCGTCGAGGCATCGGGGCGTGTGTCGAGTATGCCTACCTCGGCTCCTCCCCCAGCGAAGCTCCGTATCGAGTAGGATTCACATGACATGAAGGAAAGGACGTAGCGTGTGACGTTCGAGGCTTCATCTCGGGCTGTTCCGCGATATGGTTCACAATTGGCACATTTTTACAAAAAGAAGACACTACCCAGTTCCAAGATCACTTGAATGGCTATGCAATTAATCACACTCATTCTCAGTCATCATGCAGTCATCATCTATTATTACAATTATTAGACTAACCCTTCTATTTTGCCCGGGATGACTTAAAATCTTTGTCAAATGTTTAGTTTTTCTACCATGAGCTCGGGAGATATTTATGAACGGCACACTCACACGTATCACTGAAATGACCTTAATTCTCAAATGTTTTGATCTTGTACGAAGCAAACATCACATCATCACAGGAAACTCTTTCTTTCATCATAATTTCATTCACCACTAGGTGTCCCTAGCGTACTCATTTGAAGCTTCGAGGTCGAACCACTTTGATGGTTCATCTGGCTGCGAGGCTTTGACGTTTCATGAGGCATCATCTCGGCACCACTAATATTCAGGTTTTTTGTTCACGGTGATGAACTCCCCGCTTTGCACCTAGTATTAACATGCGTTTTGGGAGCTCGGATATTAACCCGTAATCGCCACATCGCCAATAAATCATGGTGTAAATGAACCCAAGACAATGGTGGTGTGAGAGAATCGCATAACTAATCAATTTGAACCGTTGCATGTGTGAAAGTGGCTCTAGGGCTCTAGTTAGTGTGTTATGTAGCCTACAGTTAGGCCCTATCCCGTTCCTTTGCTCTTCCAAAATCTCCACTTTAACCCTACCCCTCAACCCTTCGCCTACGAAATGGGTCGACAACCCTTCAAGACCCAGTTACAGTACGTCATTAGTAGTCGTTGACAGGGTTTTGATCTTTATTTATTATTTTTTGTATCGATATATCTTGATACAATATCTGTCTCTGGAATGGATTAAGGCCCAATCCCGTTACACCCCTTGGCCCAAACCCTTAACCCTTAACCCTTAACCCTTATCTCCCACCTGGAGTCCCTAGGCCTAGAACATGGAGCATATGGATATCCTTGTCCCATTTTGTTGAACATAATGGGACAGGGGCCCGGCAGATCCCAACCCCCCCGGCCGTGGGCCCCCGGCGTGAGCGCGGAGCTCCCCTCCGGAGCTTTGGTGGTTGTGTTGTTATAAAGAAAATGCCTTTACAACATCGAAACGGCATAATGATAATGCGACGGTCATCATCATTTATTTAATGATTATTAAAATAGAAAACACTTACCTTTGTGGTTTAAGATCCTGTCGCATCTTTTCGCCCGCCATCTTGACTAGGATTTTTCTTGATTTTCCATTTTCTCGCAAGGTATTGCGGGAGCAAGCCACAACTGTAGCGTTGCTGGGCTGCCCATTGGACATCTTAACTTCAGGAGATGTTAGCCCTCCCCCTCACCCCTTACCCTGCCTTAAAAAGTCTTTCGGGACGCGGCCCGCTGCGCATGAACGCGCAACGGCGAGGCGTAGGGGGGAAAATTTTGGTTGGAGCCAAGGATTGAGACTGAGCCCAACACTGCAACTCCTCTGATGTCAGACATTATCTGGAGGAGCCAGCCAGCTAGGGCTGGGACGACGCGTCGACGTAATCGATGACGTCGACTCATAAATTACGTCGACGCGAAAAATGTGCGTTGATTAAAAAAAAAAAGATGGGCGGCGCCGGAGCGTAGTAGCAACGCGAGTGGCTCCTCAGACTTTCATAAGTGCAAGGCGCCACGCACTCGTTCCTCTAAAGTATGGGAATTCTTTAATGTGAAAGGAAACTATTCCGTGATATGTCGTCTTTGCAAAATGGAGATGACTTTCCATTCTAGCACCACGGCAATTCACCAGCACCTGAAGAGGCGCCACCCGGTAGCAGCTGCAGATGACCGAGCACCGTAGAATTCTAAGAATGCATTACTTTTCACTTTTATTTTGGAATTTAAAGGCAATAAACATGTATTGAAATGTTAAGGAATTCATATTTTTTTCATTCAGATATGTAAATCAACATGTAGAAATTGCTATTAGTCAATTAATGGGGAGATAATCGATAATCGAATCTAATCGAAATCGAATCGGACTGAAAAAATGAATAGTTAGATTAATCGATGCATCGAAAAAATAATCGCTCGATTAATCGTTCAAAAAATAATCGTTTATCCTAGCCCTACAGCTGTTAATTAACCACACGGAGATTACCATGGCAGCCGGTGAAACAACGCGGCGTTCTGCGCGCGCATCCGCCGTGTTGATAAACAAATAACCCCCATATTGAACGAAGTTAAACTAAGCTAGCGTCCCGTTCACAGGCACCAGAATGAACTAGTTCACAGTTACGTTCATCAGGCAGTAATACAGTACGTTCAGTTCGCGTTCGCCCAAAATATGAACGAGTTCATGAACTACCGTTCAATGAACGCGTTCGGGCACAACACTGACAACAGGGCTCCCCGCTGTACTGGGATGTGCGTCTCCAGTTCAACAGGGCTCCCCGCTGTACTGGGATGTGTGTCTCCAGTTCAACAGGGCTCCCTGCTGTACTGGGATGTGCGTCTCCAGTTCAACAGGGCTCCCTGCTGTACTGGGATGTGTGTCTCCAGTTCAACAGGGCTCCCTGCTGTACTGGGATGTGCGTCTCCAGTTCAACAGGGCTCCCCGCTGTACTGGGATGTGCGTCTCCAGTTCAACAGGGCTCCCGCTGTACTGGAGATTGTTGTGGAAATAATCGACTAGTTTGCAAAGAGGCGAAGACAACGGAATATTAAGATGAAGAGCTTTGATTCTCATTGCACCGTGAAGACGGAAACATCAATGACATTTAATTCTCTATTTCTGCATTTCATCAGAGCTCACATCCAGCCATAACCCCATGACCACGTTTACTCATTAGTCTGGGCTTTTGCCCGAAAGATCTCCTAAAATAGTGGTTGTTGTAAACGTCCTCCTTATCTGATACAGAATTATTTTCACTGTCTTTACTGAACACATTGAGCTCAGGTTTCTGGTTTTGTTTGACCCTCTACAAATTTTTCAGTACACTGACCACTTCAGCACAATATATATTTTTGTGTGTGTGTGTGTGTGTGTGTGTGTGTGTGTGTGTGTGTGTGTGTGTGTGTGTGTGTGTGTGTGTGTGTGTGTGTGTGTGTGTGTGTGTGTGTGTGTGTGTGTGTGTGTGTGTGTGCGATCATCCTACTTAGGCGCGTCGCTAGAATCAGTGTGGGACCAAAGCCATAAGGACGTGGTTAAAGACTGGAGGATGGTGGAAATGGTTCAAAAGTGAGGTTTTTTTCCTGCTTTTTGAGACTGTTTGTACTGTTAAACATTCACGGTCCTTATTTTAACCGCATATTAGATATTTTAATTTAGTGTACAATTCTTAATTAACTGATGTCTACAGAACAACATATATGAATCCCCCTATTGGTAAAGTCAAATAGGCTACATTTAATCATGCAACTGGGGTACAACATCTTTATTTATTAACAACACAGATATAATAACTATTACAGAACAGTATGAATAGTCTGATTGAACCAAACACAACTCTTTTCAAACCCCCAAATGATCTTCTAACCCCTTCCCCAGAACTCGTTATTTAATTGATGAACTGCTTTTCTTTCATCTCTCCCCAGATATTTCAGAACTTCAAGAAAAGTCTGTGTTAGAAGTTTGATGATTGAAGCTTATACAAACCTGACAACCATGTTTCTACTATTCATATTAATAAGTTGTTGCTTTGGCGTTGCTTCACCTTCACATTGTCCCCTGAATGAATACAGAGCAGGATTGGAGTGTTGCCCATCATGTCCGCCTGGTAAATATCTGAACTGTTGTCACGCTGTCTGACTCTACAACGTGTACTATCTACAAATAAAACATGTACAGAATATACCGTTTACGAATCTACAGTAGAGAAGGTCCACAAATCGACAACATGTCCAACATATACTGTCTATAAATCTACAACATATTCAAAATGTTCTTTCCAACAGGAATGCATGTTGTGAAGGACTGCGAAGAGAGAAGCATTACAAAGTGCTCATGGTGCCCCGATGGTACTTTCCAAGCCGGCTTTAATGAACAGAAGCGATGCTCTAACTGTACAAAGTGTGACGCAGGTACATCTGCTATTTCACGGAAATGCCCCCCATGCAACCCCCACATTGTGTTGATGAGGACGTTGTGTTGTTCATGTTGATATCAGAAGTTTTGTTTTTCATGTTTATATCAGAAGTTGTGTTGTTCATGTTTATATCAGAAGTTGTGTTGTTCATGTTTATATCAGAAGTTGTGTTGTTCATGTTGATATCAGAAGTTGTGGTGTTCATGTTTATATCAGAAGTTGTGTTGTTCATGTTTATATAAGAAGTTGTGCACTCTCAGGTTGTCTCAGGTTCCTAACTGTAACTGTTGTGATTGACAGGTCTCGGTCTGAAGGTGAAGAAGTCGTGTTCATCAACATCAGATGCTGTGTGTGAGGTCCTGGATGGATTCTTCTGTAGTGACTCTAACGGAGGTGGATGTAGGGCCGCTCAGAGACACCGTCTGAGCTGCAGTCCTGGTCAATACATCGGTCAAAGAGGTTGGCGTTCTATATACTGTACGGACACATTAATTATAGATAATTGTTAAATAAATTGACGTCTGCTGAACCTATTCAGTCCCATAAGGGGCCATCCAGGTTCTTACCATTTAATGTATTAGTGTCCAAGTTACTCCACGATCATCTACAACAGTCTGGCAATGATACCCACAAAGACTTTTTGAATTACAATTCTGTTTCCTTGTTACTACGATGTTGATCTTGTAATATTTTAGCTGTTAAACGATACAATTTGAAAAGATTATCACAAATGTTCCCACCACATCTCAGAATGGTTGTGTTTTAATAAAACATGAATATTCCTACAGGAACAACAGATGAAGACATAGAGTGCCTTCACTGTACTGATGGAACATTCTCAGATGGCACATCGTCATGCCAACCCCACACAACGTAATTGGAGTTAATTAAACAATTTATACATACAGTACAATAATGGTGTGTTAAGAATTAGGCCTGGGCAATATATAGTGTACTGGTGTGGCTTTTATTTGCCTGTTTTTAAAATACACACATAGTCATTATGTTCTGTTCGTTTTTTTATGATCAGAATTAGATATTGAGGTCATTAATGCTTAACAATATATATATAACTTCCATTCAGTCAATTTCTCCCCATCAGCGTCCAGTGAACTCAGACACAGGCAGATACAGGTCATTAGGAGCACGTAGGTGTCAGGCATCTAGGAAGGTTGTGGACATTGGGGATCGAACCCAGTACCTTTTAAACCTGGAGTCCAACACCCAGTCTACTACTCTTAGAACTAAACGTGGTTTTGTCCTTCTGGTTTCAGATGTGCTTCTGTGGGAGGGGTGCAGATACAACCAGGAACTGATTCAACTGATTCTACATGTTTTCTAAACCTTTTGTGGTTCATAATGGGATCTTGCATATCTCTCATTATATCATTAGGCCTGGGAGGTAAGCATTACATTCAGCTCTATCATGTATCATCTGAAATTAAACTCTTAACATGTATCATGTTACATTAAACCATAATGCATTATGGTAACATTAAACTAGCATGTATTATGTTACACTTAACTAATATGTATCATAGTTACATTAAACTTTAACATGTGTCATGGTTACAATAATAAAACACGTAGCATGTTTCATTAAACTAACATGTATCATGTTTCATAAAACAATAATGTATTATGTTACACTAAACTAACATCTATCATGGTGATGCTGAATGATATTGACTTCTCTCCTGACATGTTACTGTATTGTTATCTCTATATAGCATTGGTTTATAGAAGACGTGTGAAGGTAAGTGTTATTACTGGTTTGATACAGAACACAATAATATGTGTGACCCTAGCTGGCAGTGGTGGAGTTATTAGAAGATGACCCTGTGATGAACCCAATGTTGATATTTTATTCACTTTTTCTTTTATAGAGACGGAGATGGAATGCCTTGTATAGTAAGTTCTTATTCCACATTTTTCACTTTGTAAATGAGTAACAGATAATTTAATAATATCCATTTACTTGCAAGGGTTACTGCATATTTTCATGTCATATGATATTATGAAATAGTCCTGGTAGGTAAGGGTTACATTCACCTATTAACATGTATCATGTTACATTAACCTAACATGTATCAGGGTTATGCTGAATGATAGTGACTGCTGTCCTGACATGTTGATGTGTTGTCATCACAGGGATACACAGAAATGGCAGTGCCTGTACACTTACACAAAATCAAGCATTTGTACTTCATTATTATTACTGACACTTGCTGTAAAAACACATTGCTCCATAAGGTTTGACATAACAAATATATGTAAGATCAGGACAGCTCTGACTATACACTAAACCCCCCACAATCAGGGTTTTAAACTGTTTCGTATTTGGGCAACTTTTTTCAAAAGTTAAAGTTAATTCCTAATAACACATTGCTCTAACATTGAGGAATGTGTTAGGTGTATAGTCAGAGTTTTCCTGATTACAGATATATCTGCCACTGTCAGACCTTATAGAGTGAGTGTTGCTGCATGTGGAGGCTGGCTGTGTGTCCTCACTCTGCTGCCTTCTCTCCCAGAAACTACACCACTATCACTGACGGTCCTGAACCAACCGGGGACCAACAAGAACTTACCATAATTATGGAACGATGGAACTATGGATGATCAAGATGACGACCAGAGTCTGGATCCAGCCCCACCCTCAAGCCCCCCACAAGATGGATCTGTCTCACTCCTGGTCCACCCCTCTCAGTCTGGGTCCCCCCTCCCCCTCCCAGTCCACCCCCCTCAGTCTGGGTCCCCCCTCCCCCTCCCAGTCCACCCTCCTCAGTCTGGGTCTCCCCTCCCCCTCCCAGTCCACCCCCCTCAGTCTGGGTCCCCCCTCCCCCTCCCGGCCCACCCCCCTCAGTCTTGTGCCCCCCTCCCCCTCCCAGTCCAGCCTCATCAGTATCCTAAGTAAGCCAGCAGGTTTTATGTTCGCTCCAAGTCGGTAACAAGTCACTTTAAAAACGTGTAATGTAATGACGTTGCAGGAGAAGAAGTAACCCCAGTTCTAGAAGTTCTGGATCAACCTGAAAGTGAATATGATGACTCAAACTGAGAAACTAGGGGAGGAAATACACCAGTCTGATTCCTTCCTGTCGCCATCGTTCCCAGGAGAAGAGACCTGGTGTGTTTAACATCATTATTTGATCAATCCTCACATTATTCTTCTATATGTGGCTCACAGAGCAAAGACAAGCGAGGGGTTAATAACTAGAGGTGTGAGGTGTGCCCCGTGAGGCGTCCTGGGGTATGATGGTAACGTTGGCTTGTGTCCACGCTCCCCCTCTCTTGGTCGACCACCGAGCCTTCTCCAGCCCCCTGAGTGTCTCTTCCTTCGTCGTCGGCCTCCTGAACGGCTCCTCCTTCCTCTCCGGGCTCCTGGGCGGTCCCGGACAGCTTTCTGCTCCCCGGGTCAGCCTCCAGAGCGGCTCTGCACGTCCGTTGGTCTGAAGCACCCAGCGCCCGGGCGCCGTCCCCCTGGGACCTCCTGCTCCCTGGGGGCCGTCCCCCTGGGACCTCCTGCTCCCCGGGCGCCGTCCCCCTGGGACCTCCTGCTCCCTGGGGGGACGCCCAGTTGGGACTTTGGGGATGGACCTTTGCTCGCTCTTAGCGATGGCGGCACCAGGCCTCCGGCTGAAGGGGTTGAGCGGAGCGCTCGAGCCGGGGGGTGTGGTCTGACCAACGCTGGGAGGGAGGCGGGGGCAGTTCCATTGACCGCCTTGTAGGACTGAACCGTCGACCTGAATCTGATGTGAGCGACTACTGGGTGCCAGTGGAGGTCCCGGAAAAGGGGCTATTTATTGGTATTTTTTTGCATTGTGTTATGTGTCTTTTTAATTAACTTTATTTTACTCCCCGCAATGTTATGTAAAATGCTGTACATAGAAAGATGTAGTAAAATAAAAAAAATCATTACATGATGTTTAATCTTTTGGCAGTTTGTAAACGTGTTCAAAATAATGTTCTATATTCCCATTGTCTTTAGTCAGGTCAAGATGCATACGCCCTATGTTCACCCTCATACTCAAAATGACCTTTAAGAGTCAGGAACCAGCTGATTCGTCAGGCTGGGTTGACGTCAGGTTCTGTAAGGGTCAGACGTCCCCTCGGTGTCACGAATGCTACATCCTGGGCTTTGGGACGCAACCTCGATGATTTAGGCAAGTCGTGCAGTGACATCTCCTGGCGAAATATGTAACTGCACCCCTGGTTTCACTTTTGATTTGACGCAGTTTTCATTTGCTTGATTTTGTTTGTCAGCTACTCTCAAAAATCGGAATTTAGATCCATATCTAAAGGATATACATGTTACAATATAACGCAGTAACACTTCTGGAACCGAGATTAGGAGACGGCAGACATAGGCCTGCCGCCTATCACAAGTCAAGTGCTGTCCCGGCTCTTGCGCTTTCAAGAAACCAATATAAATCATTGAAATAACTTCATGGTCAATGGCCCCGATTTTTACCAACAGGTGTGAGTGTGATTAACCATTACATGCAGTTTCAAAATGCGACCCTCCGCTGTGACAAGGAAGGTCATCCAGCAAGTGAAGTATGTTTAGGTCATGAAGTGGACGGAGGTTGGACGGCAGCGCAATATGAAGGCGGAGTCAAACAGTAGCTCCTCTCAATAAATCCATATTTTCTGAAATGACACAATACTCTAAGGCTATTTGTTAACTTGTCCATGACCATATAGGCCTAACCAAGCGTAAGATAATTTCCCCCACAATCCGATTATTTTTCAGTGTATGGTAAATTACGATACTTTACCCCCAACCGTGCAAGTGAGAGATGAAAAGTTACTTCGTTCTCGATTGAAGTAAGGTAAGTCAAATCAGACATTCTCCTCCATATAGGCTTATATATAGATTGGTTGTATATAAAACGATAACGTCTGTAGAAAATGAGAAAAAGTGAAATACTTTCACTTTGAACAAGTCCGTCGAGGGAAAACAACGAAACCCTTCCCGTTTCCCACATTCTGGCTTCTGGCAACTTTATGGGTGAAGAATGATCCCTGAGTTTATGGCAGGGCTATTTTAAAGGGTTTGCAGCCGCCCTCGGTGACCGCAATCTGCTCCGTCATAAAAAGAGAAAAAGGCAAAGAAAGTATTAGGCCTACTTTGCGTTTCTCTCGTTTAGCTCATTTGCTTCTAAAAATTAAATGGCATTTGCTAGAAATATGTCTTATTAGACTTCCATGTTGACAACGAGGTTTTACAAATCTACCTTTCCTTCTATCTTATCGATGTAACGACACGATGGTATGAAAGTAACGTTTTTGCAATGCAAACTAGATTCCTACTGGACATGTAGGCCTAAATGAACACTGGTACACAACGCAGAGAACAATGTTGATTCTGGCTTGAGTGCTTATTTTCACAACAATATAAACAGAACCAATAACCAACAATTGAACAACACTGAAACAATGATAACATTTATGAACTGCTGTACTTTTCCATCTTTTGCATTTATTAACTGCTGTATTTTTTCTGTATCTCCCCAGATATCACAGAATTTCCAGAAATCAAGTCAAACTGCATATCATCATGTGGCCCGATATTTTCTATTTAGTTGTGTTTAGTTTAATTGGCCATCATGCTTTTGCATCAGCAAATTGTCCCCTAGATGAATACAGAGTGGGAATCGAATGTTGCCCTTCATGCCCGCCTGGTAAGAACCACATTTCTGAACTGTTGTTAAATATATGAATCAAAAAATAATCTGATTAAAGAAATATAAATTAATATTTATTAATACTTATTAATATAAATTAATAAGTATGAAACAAAGCCAAATGACATAGTCCACAATTTATTTTCAACAGGATGGCTTGTTGAAAAGGACTGCGCAGAGAGAAGCATGACAAAGTGCTCAATGTGCCCCGGTGGTACTTTCCAAGCAGGCCGTAATAAACTGAAACAATGCTCTACCTGTACAAAGTGTGACGCAGGTACATTATGGAAATGCCCCTCATGCAACCCCCATATGTTGTGTGGATGAGAACGTTGTGTTGTTCATGTTGATATCAGAATTTGTGTTGTTCATGTTTATATCAGAGTTGTGTTGTTCATGTTTATATCAGAAGTTGTGTTGTTCATATTTATATCAGAAGTTGTGTTGTTCATGTTGATATCAGAATTTGTGTTGTTCATGTTTATATCAGAGTTGTGTTGTTCATGTTTATATCAGAAGTTGTGTTGTTCATGTTTATATCAGAAGTTGTGTACTCTCAGGTTGTCTCAGGCTCCTCTGTAACTGTTGTGATTGACAGGTCTCGGCCTGAAGGAGAAGAAGTCTTGTTCATCAACATCAGATGCTGAGTGTGAGGTCCTGGATGGATTCTTCTGTAGTGACTCTAACAGAGGTGGATGTAGGACCGCTCAGAGACACATGGTTTGCAGTCCTGGTCAATACAACGGTCAAAGAGGTTGGTGTCTTCCATATAAACATCAATGTTAAATTAGTAAAGGACAGCATCCAAATGTGACACTGTCCTTTACTTTGCTCTATTAAGAGGTTTAGCTTAGTTGAGCATTCAATACATCGTCTTCTACTATAACCAGGTCAAAGGTAGTGACGTCACTGCTAGCATCTCTCTTTGAACTTGGCCATCTTCGTTGCTGTCTAACACGTTCATGTCCACATTGTGTGGACATAAAATCAGTCAGCGTACACTTTGGCATGCCCATTGTTACGGCTTGGTGAGCATGCAGGAGATAAAGGACTCAAAAGCACTCAGGGGGCCAAAGTCTGTGAGACTGGTCTTCACCAGAGGATTGTTTGGTACGCAGGAAACCAGTAGATCAGGCAAACAATCCAGCAGGGAGAAGGCAAAGGCTTTGTCAGGGGTCAACAGGCAGTCATCAGGAAACCAGGAACCGTTGATAGCGCTATATGCTGCGACGCTTGATAGACAGAACAAATACGAAGCGGCACAGGGGAAGGGAAACACGCCGAATACTGTAGGAGGGGATTGTTGGTTGAATTAATTTCATTACAAATTCAACTACTGTAATTTAATAAAGTTAATATTAATGGACAGATTAAAATAGATTAATACATTCTTTCTAATATGCTGTGGTTTCATTAAAACATGTTGATCTTTACTACAGGAGCAGCAGATAAAGACACAGAGTGCCTTCCATGTGCTGATGGAACATTCTCAGATGGCACATCATCGTCTTGCCAGCCCCACACAAGGTAAGTGGATATTACTGGTGGTTGGTTCGCAAACATGGCAACCCGGACCGACGTTTAACATTATATGGAATGACTGGGTGTGTCAAGATGGGAGATGTGTAACGAGCAGTGCTGTACGGTTTTGTAGCAGGGGCAGCAGACTTAAAGGTTAAAGGTCCAGTATGGTCCATTAACACCAATGGCGCGTTTCCACTGCAGGGTGCGGAACGGATCGGATCGCAAAGGTGCGGGTCGGGTCGCGTTTCCACCGCCAAAAGTGGGCGTGACCCGGACTTTGCCGTATCCCGTTCCGGCCCTATTCTCGGGACTCCTCCGTTGCGGTACCCAAAACGAGACCAGACGCCTGAAAGGGTCCCGTGAAATTCTTGCTACACCCCCCCTCCGTTGATTGGTCGACAGAATCGTCACTTCCGGGCGACGCGGGGATAAAAACAAACAAACAGTAGCCTCGAGGTATTATTCTTTACAATTAACATGTCGCGTAAAACGCTTGCTTGGGCGAACAAGGAGATGGAGACGTTCCTCTGCATTCTTGGGGAGGAAGACGTTGTTTACGATGTTTACGTAGCTGCCGCGGCGATCGACATCCGGCCTACCACAAAGGGTACTGTCGGCGGTGGAAACGCGACCTCGGAACTGAGCTGGGCTATACCGCCCCCTCCCTACCGGACTGAGGCGAACCGACCCGTACCGCACCCTGCAGTGGAAACGCAGCACAAGTGTTTATAATGGGTGCTGCAATCCAAACTCACAATATTGGAGGGAGTTGCCACCGCACGCCTCCCTCCTCCCAAGACCCAAAGCTCAGCGTGTTGCCAGGTTGAGGATAATGCATGAACACAAGCGCATGACTCATCACTTAACACGATAAGCTTATCGTCCTAGAAGATTACATCATTTTGGGCTCCTCTACTACTGGCGCCTTCCAAGCCAGTACAGGCCACTGTAGCTTCTCCTACTTTGTTACAAAAGGGGGGGGGGGGGGGGGGGGGGGAGGGTGTAGGCCCTCAGTTGGTTAGTTAGGTTGGTTAGCAACCTACCCACTAGTTTCAACCTATACACTGAACCTCTGATGCAGTCTCTGGGCCTCTACGGATTCTGTTTTTGGATTAGGAAATTCCCTTTCCTAACGTCAACATAAGTTTAGTCTCTTTTTTTTCCCCATCTGTATTGAACGTGTGCAAAGCACAAAGAAAATGAGCGCACACAGTGTGCTAGGCCGGCTCTGCCAATGAGGAACCTCTGCAGCCGGGTCTTCAATGTGAAGCAGCCCAATGAGCAACCTCCGCAAGACCGCTGCATTGTCGGCATCCTAATGCAACGTGTCATTACACCACATGTACACTAGAGGGGGTTTTACTTACCAACAATCAATTACAACATTTCAATGTTTATTAGAATCAAAGCTAAGCTAGGTCGCTGTAGCTTGCAATGGAGGGGCTGCGCGCACACTGCACAGCCGTCATTGCAGTGGGCCGCAACATCTCGGCGGACGTCGCATTGCTGTGGCGCCTCTGATTTGATCGACGTGTACACGGCAGCGCTCTGAGACCATGTGGCTACGTCCCGTTGATGTTGGAACCCTGGTTGTGTTGCCTACGAGCCGCAGTCCCCCGGGCATGTTCAGCCTTTAGGGAGACAACTCATCCTAATCCATTCGCTGAACTCCGTCCTTCACTCCTTGTTTTCCGTGTCTTCCATCTTAATTTACTCCTCTCCACAAAGTGGGCAGGTATATACAATTGTATTTAACGTCTAGTCTGGTCCTTCTCATTTCAGATGTGAATCTGTGGGACTGGAACTGATGAAACCAGGAACTGATTCAACTGATTCTGAATGTGGAGAACACACACAAGTACTGAAGGCAGTAATATCAGGGACCCTCTTAATAGGAATCTTCACTGTGCTGTTCATGGGTTACTGTTGGAGATAACAGACAATAGTTAGGCATCAACACGTCCTGCAACGCCTTCTCATCTTGAATATGATGAGTGACTTATTTATCTGACTGATTATCTTTTTTGCAATATCAAGTATGCTTAAAGGCAGCGTGTTCTTTATCCTGCAATATGCACTATTTAATATATTGTTGAAAATTATTTTTACAAAAATCCCCAACCAGTGGTAAGCTGATTTATTTTTGTAAGCTACGCGTTTCGCTGTTGCTTCGTCAGGTACACTCTTCTTGGGATACTGTGAATTTGATGAATATAGCTCTCTGACATGTATAAGTATGGAGTTAGCTTCTATATATTTTTTTGTATTTGTATTTTTCCAGTACATTATATTTTCCTATAGTGTATTCCTAACCTGTAATATGTATGTATGTATGTATGTATGTATGTATGTATGTATGTATGTATGTATGTCTGTCTGTCTGTCTGTCTGTCTGTCTGTCTGTCTGTCTGTCTGACTCTCTGTCTGTCTGACTCTCTGTCTGTGTCTATCTATGGCTGTGTCTATCTATGTCTATATATTTATGAGATGGTTGCCCTCCAAACGGTCTGTTTGGTTGAGCTGCTGCAAGCAACCAAAGCCAATGCTGAATGTAAATGTATTTTTTTTGGGCAGATGAGGTAAACATTATAGAACTAAAGTAAAAGCGTAGAGAAGAGGATAACTTCCATTCGTAGCCTCGTCTCATCAGGAAACTGAACACACACACAGTGATCATTTGTGATCACTGTTTTTATTTTTATTTTTCCAACCTTGACTTCAGCATTAGCTGGGCTACTGATTGAAATGCGACATTGCAATATAAATAATAATAAAAAAAATACAATACTATCATAAAATAGGCATTTTCAATAATGTGCGGTGTGTTTTAAGTGCAAATGTTAATTGTTTTCGTATTTGTGTGTGTTGATGTATGCACAACTTCGTTTGTGTGTGTGCGCGGTTGTGTGTGTGTGTGTGTGTGTGCGGTTGTGTGTGTGTGTGTGTGCGGTTGTGTGTGTGTGTGTATGTGTGTGTGCGGTTTTGTGTGTGTGCCTGTGTGTCAGTGTGTCTGTGTGTGTGTGTATGTTGTGGCAACCCGCTCCTCGAGTGAGCCGGGTTCCAGGTATAGATCACGCTTGGCAGTGTGGGTTAAGCCATTAAAGGCATTTATTGCAGACAACTTAAATCAAACAAAGGAAACGCGGTCTCTAGGGCCTCCGTGGGCCTCTGGCCTCTAGCCTCTAGCCTCTGGCCTCTGGCCTCTGGCCTCTCACGGACACGAGCGCTTCCTCCTTCCTCGCTCCCGTCTCTGGTCTGCCCAAATGTCAGTCCTCTTATGGTGGCTCCTCGGCTTTCGGCCAGGTGTCCCCCAATCACGCTGATTGGGGTTCGGTCGGTGCTCTCCATCGCCGGCTGGTGGGTGACGGTGGTATCGGCCATCCAGGACCAACCCTCGGGCTGGTCCGGGCCGAGGTTTACGGGGCGGGATGCCACACTGTGTGTTCGGTTGTGTGTGTGTGTGTGTGTGCGGTTGTGTGTGTGTGTCTGTGTGTGTGTGTTTCTATGTGTCTGTGTGTGTGTGTGTCTATGTGTCTGTGTGTGTGTGTGTGCGTGTATGTGTGTGTGTGTGTGTGTGCGTGTATGTGTGTGTGTGTGTGTGTGCGTGTATGTGTGTGTGTGTGTGTCTGTGTGTGTGTGTGTGTGTGTGTCTATGTGTGTGTGTCTGTGTGTGTGTGTGTGTGTGTCTATGTGTGTGTGTGTGTGTGTGTGTGTGTCTGTGTGTGTGTGTGTGTGTGTGTGTGTCTATGTGTGTGTGTCTATGTGTGTGTGTGTGTGTGTGCCTGTGGTTCACAGGCAGACAGGCAACACTCAGTGTCCATTGTTGCTGAGCCTGTTGGACAAATTGTCCTGGAGCCTGTTGGACAAACTGTCCTGGAGCCTGTTGGACAAACTGTCCTGGAGCCTGTTGGACAAACTGTCCTGGAGCCTGCTGCTTCGGCCCTGAGGCTGCGGGACCTCGTGCCAGAGGGCAGCAGCAGAGGCAGTCCCTGATTCGGGGGGGGGGGGGGCTGGGGTCATTGATAATCCTGCTGGCTCTACTGGCACACCATCTACTGTAGAAGTCCTGGAAGGAGGGAAGCTGGAATCCAGCGATGAACCGGGCTGCAGTGGGGAGGCCATGTGTGCGTATCTCTCCCCATGGCCGCTGTGCACGGCCCCGGGGGATGGCCTCTCTGATGGGGGGCCACCAGGGCCTTGTTGCTGCTGACTCTCCGCAGTAGCTACTGGTGCTGGAGCCCAGCCCTCTCTCTCTCTCCTCTCTTTCTCCCCCCCACCCCTGTAGTCCAGGATCTGCTGCTCGGTCTGGGCAACGTGGAGAGCGAGGTGGATCTCCTGGCAGCACTGCGTCAGGGTGCTGACCTCTCTCCTGTGGGCCGTCCCGCCCTGATGGGTAACCAGGTCCCTGAAGACGGACCAGTGTCGCTGGGGGTCGACCACGGCTGCCCGCTGCTCGTCGTGTAGCCTCAGTGCTAGCACTGCTGCTCTGAGAAGGAGCTCATATCACAAACCTTTCCCTCTTCGAGCCCTACTTTACACCAGTTAATGGGAAATGGTGTTACCCTGTCTTGTACATTTGGTTGGTCATTGTATAGTAAGAGAGGGATACTGTTTTGTTCTTTGGCAGACATTGGTGTGAGCACTCTTTCCCTGCACACGTTGTCGGTCTTGCTGTCCTTGTATCAGAAGTTCAGGCTCCACTTTTCCAATTCCTACATCGTATTTGATTAAGTTACATTTATTTTGCATGTATTGGCCGCCACACAGATAGGTGGCAGCAATGCGCCGGACGGCATTGCAGATTCCCTTTATATTTAAAAGAGAAGACAGATCAATGATCCACAAGGGAGTGCTATTAGTCCATGTCTTTATGAATTTGGATAGAAGAATTGGGTCGGCCTTGTAGGCAGATGATGGGGCAATCTGGACAAGGGGAAGAGACACTAGTGATGAAGAAAATTAAGCAAGCAGTCAGAAATGTAGAAGATTGGTCATACAACTGGGGTTTCAGGATTTCTTTAAGTGAATCATGTTTCATGACAATAACAAATAAGAAAGGATAGATGCACAGAATATAAAACTATATGGAAAAAGCATATCTTGGGATTTGGCTAGACCAAAAGGGCCCATTGAGAACACAGGTGAAAACTGTAGAATTAAATGCAAAAAAGTTATTAATTTAATGAGGGCAATAGCTTGGAGAGAATGGGGAGCAGAAAAACACTCTTTAATATATATATATATATATATATATATATATATATATATCGATCAAATCAGAGGCGCCAAAGCAATGCGACGTCCGCCGAGATGTTGCGGACCACATATATATATAGTTTAGATTCATTAGCAGCCCTCCAAAGTATTCAGAGTTGGAACTCTAGCAGACAGGACCTCCTTTTAGAAATTCAACTAAGTTTACGCAGAAAAGGAATTTCTGTAAAATTCTGCTGGGTTCCTGCCAATGTAGGAATAAAAGGAAATGATGGAGCAGACAAAAATGCCAAAATAGCAACAAAAATGAACAATATAATAGATATTCCATATGGGAAAGAAGAAGTTAAGAAAAAAAAAAAAAAGTAATTAAAAAGTGGCAGGAAAGATAGAAAACCACCGGAAGAAATTAATATAATGTACAATAGAATGTGTGTGTGCATGGAGTTAAAAGGAAAAATAGAAGGGAGGGGACAGTGCTCACAAGAATGAGAATAGGACATATAGGACTAAATACAACTTTATTTCTAGTAGGAAGAATATAAACGGATCAGTGGAACATGTTTTGAAGGAGTTTGAGAGATACTCCGAGGAGAGAATGAGGCTGGCTGATAAATATCAGAGATCAGGATTCTAGATTTTCATACTGGGAACAGTAGAGAGGGTGTATCACTTACACAGAAGGCAGTAAGCGTATTTATTTATCTAATTTTTTATTTATTCTTTCAAGACCATAGACAAGAATGCTATTGTTACATACTCCGGTACAGTTGGTGGCGGTATGCACCAAGAAGCTTTGGATGAACAAAAAGTAGAAGAGGAAGAAGAAGAAGAAGAAGAAGAAGGACATGAGAATCTGGCTGCTGATTGGCTGTCACCATGAAGCGCCAGAGCCCATTTACTTTCAAAGTATGAATAAGACGCGAACGATACGTCCCCTGAATTGAGACACCAATTTGAAGGGGGGGGGGGTTCTCTTCAAATTCAAGTTCTTCAATTTAAGGTAAACTAAACTCTGTCCTTAAATCTAATCTGATTTGATAGTTATATCAGATTAAATTAGTTCGTTTATATTTCAATGGGGGATTTGCAGTTATAACAAATGTTGTTATGCTGTGAATTCAAATAAATGGGTGAATTAATAATGGCTTTTGTTCACACTATTTTAAAAGGACGTTTAATTAATCCCTTTCCTTGGTGGTTTTAATTTCCCAAGCAGCGTGCTGAGGCACCGACTTTGTTGCGTCTTGTAACGTATTGTAATCCTAACCTGATCTATTTATCTTTATCCCAATATTAAGTAAGGGATAATGTATAGAACGCCGGTCATTATCGAGAAAATAAGCCCCGACAGGGCGAACAGGACACCGACGCGCAGTGGAGGTGTCTTGCTTCGCCATGAAGGGGCTTATTTTACGATAATGACCGGCAAAGTTCTATACATTATCCCGCTTATTACACGGCTACTTGCCTAAACGAAACAATTTGTTACCAGCATTCATAGTGTTGATCAGCAGAGAAATAGTCCGCCCAAGATGTTTACGTCGTCGCTTAGCAACCGACAGCGCTTGGGTTGATGCATATCCCGCTTATTGCATTACAAGTTACCGGACTACGTGCGGAGTGTTACCAGAGCCCGTCTACGAATATTAGACATTCTCTGGTGTTACCAAAGGCAAAAAGTCCTTTTGTTTACCTTGACAGCGGTCATTATTCATCTGTTGCCAATGAATTATCCAAAAATAATTGACCGCCGGAAGTTGTGAAGTGCCCATGCAAGTGAACGGAACGTTGAAAAAAACCCTGTAATAATCTTACATAACATCAAATGGGGGTTTCTGGTAATGGTTGGGGGAAAGATGTCATATCTAATCGATCAGTGGGTCACGTTCAGTGGGTCTCCCCAAAGAGACTATTCTCCCCTATCCTATTAGGCCACTAGGTGTCTCGTGATCACGCTGAAAAAACAATGTATTCATTCACATCTCACATTCATTCGGATTTCTTTCTTGTAAAACATTGCATTCATTAACTGCCTTTTTTTAATCTCTCCCCAGATATTTCAGAACGTCAGAATGCATGGCAATGATGATATGGCAGCCAAAATATAGCAAGAGTGTCAAAACAATAGACCTAATTTTACAAATATTAATGGCAGCAACACAACTTTGTTTCCCTCAAAATAACATTTTGATGGTTTGGGTTAATACAAATTCGAAAATGGTATTTTTCAATTCGAGATTTATTTTCAAGATATATTTACTTTTATTTCATATTTATTATATTGACAATGCTACTGCATCAGCAAATTGTCGCCCAGCAGAATACAGTACAGAAGAGGGCTGTTGTCCAACCTGTCCACCAGGTAAGAGACAATATCCTCACTAATTACCTGGTTCAAAAATCTCTAATTTGGAATGTTATTTTGTTTGTATATTTGTTTTTTCAACATACTCGATTGTTTTGGTTCCAACAGGAATGTATGTTAGTAGACATTGCACAGGATTCAGAAGTACATCATGTGCATCCTGCACAGAAGGTACTTTCCAAGATGGCGACAATGGGCGCGAACAATGCTTTTCATGTAAACATTGTGATGCAGGTACATTTTCACTTTTCATCTTATTAGCTCAGTGATATGTACCCATGTCATTTAAAACCCTTTCCCCCTTAAACCGGACCATGAATACTGAGTAACAGGGAAGGAATGAGACACTTGAGTTTAGATTAATAAGGGTAACGGGTGCCTAGATGCCCCTTGACTGCGCTGAATACTCCCCTTCTTTTCCTATCAAGTTATTCTAATCTAAGACTTCCTCAGACGACCTTCTCAATCTCTCAGGTTCCTCTAACTTTAACTGTTGTGATTGACAGGTCTCGGTCTGAAGGTGAAGAGGTCGTGTTCACCAACATCAGATGCTGTGTGTGAGGTCCTGGATGGATTCTTCTGTAGTGACTCTAACAGAGGTGGATGTAGGGCCGCTCAGAGACACACGGTTTGCAGTCCTGGTCAATACATCGGTCAAAGAGGTTGGTGTTCTATATATACTTCACATCAACTTTCATTGAATTGCATTTTTCATTGAACCTTTCAATTTATTCAGAACGTCTTCTTGAAGTATCTCTTTAACAACAGAGACCTGGACTTTGAAGTATATCTTTCTATTCAGCCCTATAAGGGGCCATCCAGCTTCTTAACAATCAATGTATTCGTGTCCAAGTTATCCATGTTCATCTACAACAGTCTGACAATGAGTAGAGATAGAAACACCTTTGAAATACAATTCTCTGTTTTCTTCTTCCTTCTTGGACCTTGCGCCAAACAAATGTGGTGAATGTAGTTGTATTATTTAACCTTGCCATGTTTTACACAAATGTAATGTTAACACCACATCTGAGAATGATCATGTTCTAATAAAACATCCATGCATTCCTACAGGAACAGCAGATAAAGACACAGAGTGCCTTCACTGTACTGATGGAACATTCTCAAATGGCACATCATCGTCTTGTCAGAACTACACAAAGTAAGTGAACATTATACTTTATTTATCAATACAGAGTACATAAATGGCAGTTTTAGCATCAGGCCTGGGCAATATAAAATATGTGTATTGGTGTGGCTTATTATTAGCAGTGGCTTATTATTAGCAGTCATTGTGTTTCGTAGTATACTTTTCCATTTAATCAGAACAATGGTAATAAATTGCTTAAGTATCATAAAAGCTTGATAAACAAACATGACTTTCTATTTTCATTTCATCCAAAGTGTCTTAGTCATTTCTAATAGAGGCAGATACAGGTCATTAGGATCAGGTAGGGGTCAGGCATCTAGCTCAAGAACAAGAATATACCTGAAGGCCTACAGGAAGGTTGTGGACATTGGGGATCAAACCCAGTACCTTTGGACCCGGAGACAAACCCCCAGTCTACTATCCTCCCCCCAGGATAGGATATACACACCCTGAAACTAAACCTGTTGTCTGGTCCTTCTCATCTCAGATGTGAATCTGTGGGACTGAAACTGATGAAACCTGGAACTGATTCAACTGATTCTGAATGTGGAGAACATGGTCCACATGCAGGACTAGTGGCAGGAATAATATCCGGAGTCATACTGGTAATGGCTTTAATGGCTTTAATCATAGCCATTATTCACAGGAAGAATAAAAGAGGTAAATGAGACATTCAACTAATGTGTATCATTGTTACATTTAACTAACATGTATCATGTTTACATTAAACTAACATGTATCATGTTACATTAAACTAACATGTATCATTTTACATGAAACTAACATGTATCATTTTACATTAAACTAACATGTATCATGTTACATTAAACTAACATGTATCATGGTTAAATTAAACCAACATGTATCATTTTACATGAAACTAACATGTATCATGTTACATTAAACTTACATGTATCATGGTTATGCTAAACAATAGTGACTGCTGTCCTGACATGTGACTGTGTTTATCACTTTATAGAATCAACTCCGCAATCAAAGGTATGTGTTATCACTGGGTTGACACAGAATACAACAATGTGTGTGAACTTATACTGATTGATATTTATTAAATGACGCACTGTAAATAATTTGATCATATTTTATTTAGATCGAAACACAGAGCAAGGAGTTGAGCCAAGACTACCGTCCAACAGGTAGTGTGTGTGTGTGTGTGTGTGTGTGTGTGTGTGGGAAAATAAAATAGCTGTTCTGCGCCTGTGTCTGGCTGTGTAGGGTGGATATTTAGTCTGGTTTTTGTGTGTTTCTGGTTGTGTGTCTGGTTGTGTCCTCATCTCCACCTGAGAACAACCAGCTGCAGAGCTGCTCCACCCTTCAGCCTTCAGCCCAGATAGTGAAGATGTGATGGAGGAGGATGGAGGTGTTGAGAGTGAGGGTAATGAAGGGAACTCTAAGGGTGGGGAGAGGGAGGAGGAGAGGACAGGAGGGGAAGGGGGGGGGGAGGGAGGAGAGGGAGGAGGAGAGGGAGGAGGGGAAGGGGGGAGAGGGAGGAGGAGAGGACAGGAGGGGGAGGGGGGAGAGGGAGGAGGAGAGGGAGGAGGGGAAGGGGGGAGAGGGAGGAGGAGAGGGAGGAGGGGGAGGGGGGGAGGGAGGAGGAGAGGACAGGAGGGGAAGGGGGGAGAGGGAGGAGGAGAGGACAGGAGGGGGAGGGGGGAGAGGGAGAGCACTGCAGAACAGCTTTACCAGAGAAGCTTACTGGTCATCAGAGAGACACAATTGTTTGCGGAAGGTGCAGAAAACAGACTTTACCAAAAGAGTGTTGCTGCATGTGGAGGCTGGCTGTATGTCCTGACTCTGCTGCCTTCTCTTCCAGAAACTAAACCCCTAAAGTCCACTGACGGTCCTGAACCAACCAGGGACCAACAAGAACATACCATAACTATCCCTGAAACTATAGATGATCATCATGGTGACCGGAGACTGGATCCAGCCCCACCCTCAAGCCCCACACATAATGGATCTGTCTCACTCCCAGTCCACCCTCCTCAGTCTGGTCCCAAAGACAAGCGAGGGGTTAATAACTAGAGGTGTGAGGTGTGCTCGGTGAGGCGTCCTGGGGTATGATGGTAACGTCTGCTTGTGTCCACGCTCCCCCTCTCTTGGTCGACCACCGAGCCTTCTCCAGCCCCCCGAGTGTCTCTTCCTTCGCCGTCGGCCTCCTGAACGGTTCCTCCTTCCTCTCCGGGCTCCAGGGCGGTCCCGGACAGCTTTCTGCTCCCCGGGTCAGCCTCCAGAGCGGCTCTGCACGTCCGTTGGTCTGAAGCACCCAGCGCCCGGGCGCCGTCCCCCTGGGACCTCCTGCTCCCTGGGGGCCGTCCCCCTGGGACCTCCTGCTCCCTGGGGGGACGCCCAGTTGGGTCTTTGGTGATGGACCTTGGCTCGCTCTTAGCGATGGCGGGACCAGGCCTCCAGCTGAAGGGGTTGAGCGGAGCGCTCGAGCCGGGGGGGGTGGTCTGACCAACGCTGGGAGGGAGGCGGGGGCAGTTCCATTGACCGCCTTGTAGGACTGAACCGTCGTCCTGAATCTGATGGGAGCGACTACTGGGAGCCAGTGGAGGTCGTGGAAAAGGGGATTTTTATTGGTCTTTTTGTGTTATGTTATGTGTCTTTTGATTTAACTTTATTTTTCTACTTGCAATGTTATTTATATAAAATGCTAAACATAGAAGATGTAGTCAATAAAATCATTACATGTTCAATATTTTGGCAGTTGTGTTCAAAATAATGTTCTTTATTCAGGTGAAGATAGTGCATATGCACTATGTTCAATTCACTCATACTCAAACAAAACCTTAAGAGTCAGGAACCAGCTGATACACCAGACTAGGTTGACATCAGGTTCTGTTCGGGTCAGACGTCCCCTCAGTGTCACGAAGGCTGCAGCCTGGGCTTTGGGACGCAACCTCGATGATTTATGAGTGAGTCGTGTGACATCTGCTGGCGGAATATGTAACTGGTTTCAGTTTGGATATGACGCAGTTTTAATTTGAGTTTGGTAGGCAGCTAGTCTCACCTATAGAAAATGCGTCGTCTTTACGTCATTGCTAAAATGCTTATTTAGCTATTTATTGAAGTGGTTGAACCTCTTATATAAAGTATATGGGTTTGAAGATGTGTCGTAGATTGTAGTAGGCTATAGTGCCGGCTGCCGCGCACTTTTATTGATCGAGTGCGGAAACATGGTTCGAGGTGGAAGGGTTGTCATCGACTGGTATCAGAATGTTAGCTTGTTCTCAATTTATACTATGGAAAAGAAAATGATAAGTAAACAGTCCGTGGCCCGGGTTACCACTCCCACTCCCACGGCTTTCGTGAACGTTTTGCAGTGATAACCCGACAAGGTGGTGAGCTTGTACACTACAGATATGAAAGCCATAAAGAAAGGCGTTCAGCTCATCATCTATGAAGGAGGAGCAATTTCTGAATACGTATCGCAAGTAAAACGATGTCTCTCGAGGCCATTTTAATTGTAAATGAATAGCCTACATTCAGATGTAGACTATTGTCTATCAAAAACGTAGTCTGTTATAGCTGTTAGCCTATTGATTTCTAAATGTAAATCAAACCAGCTAATAGGCTGAAATAAAACCATGCCCATCTCTAGGTATGGTGATGGGTATGTGATGATGTCGGGCTATTTTAATTCCAAAGGCTAAGGGAACTTAATCAGGATATATAGTAGGCCTATCCTGGATCCATGAAATAACTGGAACTGGGAATTTAACATAGGGGTGTCTATACTTGCGCACCCTGTATTTTAATGGAGAACATATATTTATATACAATACATTATTCATTCACAAAGCAATTTATTTTCCTTAAAGGTTGGATTTTTCCTCATTTGTTTAATTGAGGCATTAAGATAAATTTCCGAAAGATTAATTTGTATTCCTCTTTTTAGTCGACTTTAGCATGGGTGTCTTTGCCTACCACTGTATGTTCCCCAACCCTGATGCTGTGCCCATTTTGTGTGATTACTCACAGGACAGTGACCTAGAGGACGACGTGGACGCGGCGGACACATCCACACAGACTCCCACTACAGCGGATCCCTCCTATCAGAGCCACGGAGTGAAGTCCATGGAGCGCGGGGGGTTCACCTCTAGGGTGCGCTCAGTCGTGGTCATGGTGAAGCAAAGAGAACTCCACGGCCGTTTAGAGGAGGTGATCCAGCTACCAGGACGCCAGACACCAGTCAAAGAATCAATGTTTGTCAAAGGCCTTGCATTATTTCACATGAAGTTCTGTCATTGACATTTGCTGACCTATAGCAATTCATGTGCAGTTTGTTTACATCACGTTATGTGAGTCTTTCAGCCTCAAAGGGGGAATGATGTAAATTGTTTTAGTCTATGCTATTTCTGATGACATGTTTCAAGGGTCAGACTGCAAACATTTTCCATTTCCGCTAAAGCCAAGAAATACCAAAGGTTTACCTGGGTAAATTAGAACATGTAAGCGTGGCTTATTTACCATTCCGCCCATTCCCAGTATAAACTGTTTGTTTACCTGTGTTCGAAAGTTGCTTCATGAACCACCTCCAGAACGCAAGCTTGTTTACCTTGAGTCTCTGTTAGAATAAACCATGGGTTGAACATTTACCACTCTCCGAGTCATACCTAGACCGAGACGACCATATCACAAATGATCTAATTTGTTTTTAAGCACCTCCCACATTTATGCTGAAACTGAGACTTAACAAATCTGATGTGTGGTTTAGTGAAACTAGCTCGTGTCCATTACATTATGGATTTTAACTTGACGTGAAACTGCGCAAAGTTGACCTGAACAACAGATAAAGACATACTCAATATGAAGTCAGGTAAGGTGGATTTATCTTCAGAAGCTCAGTTACTAAGTGAATTTTACATTGTTGCCGACATCCGGTGGTACCAGATTAAAATCATTAGGCCTACGTTAATACAAAATGTACATTACACATATTGCACATGTTTTTCTGTGTAGTCCCTTAATGTTAATCAATGAATGAAAGAAAAATGTGTTAATGTATTTATGAACTTATAAATACCATAAATGATTGCACTTCCATTTTATTTTCATATAATCAATAGCCTAACTTCGACACGACCATTTATCCGTGTGACTTATTTCCATTTGCAAAGCATTGCAGTACAGAAAAACCTTGCTGTTGGGATGGATGAAAAGCAGAGAGTAGGCTTTTCAATGACATAACGATAAGCCTAAAATAATCAAATCATTAGGATAATAGAAGCATGTCCATGCATCCAGAACATTAATGACTACGTTAAATAAGCATAAAGCTGTCTATTTTATATATGTGACTATTCCTGGCAGCTTCCAGCAGTTATTTGTTCACATGGAATTGCCTGTAAATCTGTGTGGACACTCTTGCAATATTTTCACAAATCTGCAGTTCATCATAGAGATGAACTGAGGTCATCATAGAGATCCAGTTCTTATCAAACATCCATGTGATTAGACACATGATGCCTCCCGGTTCCCCCGGTCAGATGTCTATGGGAAATAACCTGGGTATTTTGAGGAAGAAGAAGTGAAACTGCATCACATTTTGATCTACAGTCTTTTTCCATCTAGTTTCGACTGGGCTTTCGGATTGTCGTGTTGTTAAAGTAGCACTAATAATCGCTACTTATTCAGACTTATTCTTCAGAGGCCTATAGACCTTTTTTTTTTAAACAGTGTATGTGGCCCATGCCGACATTATCATCTATAAAGGCTCGACAATTAAAAACGTGTGAATCTGATGATTCAAGCTCAGAAACTGATTCAAGCTCAGGGACGGCGCCCCCCCCCCCCCCCCCCCCCTCCTCCTCGCACACAACTCTCTTCCTTTGTCACCGTGAACGCGCAGAGCGGACACAAACGGAGGCGCGTTGCAGCTGTAGTTCACAGCTGCTGCCCACACACACCTACTCCCCTGCCCTGCCCAACCGGCGATGTACCACATAAATGAATTGAGTCTAGAGTGTATTGTTTGCCCCCTAAGCCTCCTTTCTGGATACTGTGACTGAGGAGCTGAAGTCCCACTGCTAGAATCATTCAGTCCTTCCACCCCTTCACGGTACATGCCAACTGGGTAAGCACGCCAAACGCAGAAGCCAAGGAAGCCGTCCACATCCTGATTTCTATGGAGAAGACGAGGACCAGCTGAAGACAGAACTAAAGGTGTTCCACTCAAGCTTTCCTGCAAAAGACCTCAAAGAAATCTTTGCCATACTGAGGGAAAACAGTGGCCGGCTCATCTTTCCTGCCTTTGTGAAGATGATAAAAAATCTATGAAACATTGCCAGTGACAACTGCTTCTGTGGAGAGATCATTTTCAAAGCTGAAAATTATCAAAACTAAACTAAGAAGCCTGTGTGGAGAAGAACAGCTCTCTGACCTTCTCCTGCTTGCTATAGAAAAATACATCAAGATCAATCATAGTGAGGTCATCAACATCTTTAAAGACATGGCACTGAGGAGGATGCTGCTTTAGAAAAGTGGTAATGATCACTCTTCACTTCGAAATGACACTTTAATGTGCCCTTATTTGTCCCTGAGCACCTGCCGCCCAAAATGTCTGTGCACGCCACTGTCTATAGAGCTCATGGGACCTCTGGGCTAGGAAAAATAGAATGGGTTTCAATGGAGAGAAGGTAATTATTTTCTATATGCCCTGGATTACACATGGGTTGTTTGTGGAATTAAATTATAATCTTTCCAAAAAATACCAAAAAACTTGCGAAGAAGTTTGATAATGTTAGGTTTTGTGTGAGGCCGCTTTGTGAACTACCGCCCTTCGCTGCTCTCGAAGCGAATTATATATTCATAGGCTACATCAGCACAACTCTGGTACAGACATGGCGATCTCTCTGCTCCACTTCGCTGCTTTTTTCCAAGGGGAGGATAACAGCATCGAAAGAGGTGAACCACTATAAGTTGGGGCATGTGTCGAGTTTCAGTTATGCCGATGGGGAGATTGTCGGTCTTGTCCACGCCAGTCGCAGGGAGCGTGACGTCACATACGAGACGTGGAGTCTTTCTCATTGTGTTTTCTCTACAGCCTTTAACTGAACAATTGCACAATAAACGGTCAAACTCTTTACGTGAAAAACGATTAATTGGACCCACACAAAACATATCCAAGCCATTTAATGACTGGGATCAGAAAATAATACATTTCTTTCCATTGACTCACATTCTATTTTTCTCACCCAGAGGTCCCATGAGGGGTCTACCGGAAGAGGCGTACTTAATAGCTCTATACAACCCGGGCTGTATAAACACACTGTTTCATTGGACAGTTTATTTGCGTATATTTGCAAAACTTGATCTGATTGGCCGACGGATCCGCGCTGCCTGAAAAGTCGACAATTTCTCAACTTTTTGAGCCGACAGCACGGACGGACCCCAAATGCATTTCGAAAGGGCCGCATGCAAAGGCAATATGAGTGTTTCAGATCAAGCATGCGTTGCCTGTATGGACCTATAAAGAAAAAATATTGCATTCATTAACTGCCTTTCTTTTATCTATTCTCTCCCCAGATATTTCAGAACGTCAACATGCATGGCAATGATGATATGGCAGCCAAAATATAAAGTGTTGCCCATGTAACTTTGAAATGAAAGCATGTCAAAAAAATAAACCTTATTTTAAAATTCATTAATTGCACCCACACAACTTTGATGCCCTCAAAATATGTTAAACATTTTGATGGTTTAGCCAAATACAAATTGGAAAATGTTATTTTTCTATGTTGAATTCATTTTCAAGATATATTTAGGCCTACTTTTATTTCATATTGATTTTATTGACAATGCTACTGCATCAGCAAATTGTCGCCCAGCAGAATACAGTACAGAAGAGGGCTGTTGTCCAAACTGTCCCCCAGGTAAGAGACAATATCCTCACTAATTACCTGGTTCAAAAATCTCTAATTCAGAATGTTATTTTGTTTGTGTTTTTCTTTTTTATACATAGTCAATTGTTTTGGTTCCAACAGGAATGTATGTTAGTAGACATTGCACAGGATTCAGAAGTACATCATGTGCATCTTGCACAGAAGGTACTTTCCAAGATGGCGACAATGGGCGTGAACAATGCTTTGCATGTAAACATTGTGATGCAGGTACATTTTCACTTTTCAATTTATTAGCTCATTGATATGTACCCATGTCATTTAAAACCCTTTCCTCCTTAAGCAAGACCATGAATACTGAGTAACAGGGAAGGAATTGAGTTTAGATGAATGAGGGTAACAGGTGCCTAGATGCCCCTTTGAGGCACTGAATACTCCCCTTCTTTTCCTATCAAGTTATTCTAATCTCAGACTTCCTCAGACGACCTTCTCATCCTCTCAGGTTCCTCTGTAACTGTTGTGATTGACAGGTCTCGGTCTGAAGGTGAAGAAGTCGTGTTCATCAACATCAGATGCTGTGTGTGAGGTCCTGGATGGATTCTTCTGTAGTGACTCTAACGGAGGTGGATGTAGGGCCGCTCAGAGACACACGGTTTGCAGTCCTGGTCAATACATCGGTCAAAGAGGTTGGTGTTCTATATATACTTCACATCAACTTTCATTTAATTGCATTTTTTATTTAACCTTTAATTTATTCAGGACGTCTTATAGATATTTCTTTGACAACAGAGACCTGGACTTTAAAGTATAGCTTTAAACATCTACTGATTATATTCAGCCCTATAAGGGGACATCCATGCTTCTTAACATTTAATGTATTGGTGTCTAAGTTATTCCATGATCATCTACAACAGTCTGGCAATGAGTCGATAGATAGAAACACCTTTGAAATACAATTCTCTGTTTTCTTCTTCCTTCTTGGAGCTTACGCCAAACAAATGTGGTGAAGGTAGTTGTATTATTTAACCTCGCCATGTTTTACACAAATGTAATGTTACACCACATCTGAGAATGATCATGTTCTAATAAAACATCCATATATTCCTACAGGAACAGCAGATAAAGACACAGAGTGCCTTCACTGTACTGATGGAACATTCTCAAATGGCACATCAACGTCTTGTCAGAACCACACAAAGTAAGTGAATATTATACTTTATTTATCAATACAGAGTACATTAATGAGACTTTTAGCATCAGGCCTGGGCAATATACCATATGTGCATGGTGTTGCTAATTATTAGCATTGGCTTATTATTAGCAGTCATTGTGTTTTGTTCTTGTCTTTTCCATTTAATCAGTAAAATGGTAATCAAATAATAAACTGCAAAGTATCATAAAAGCTTTATAATAAAACATGATCTTCTATTTTCATTTCATCCAAAGTGTCTTAGTCATTTCTAATAGAGGCAGATACAGGTCATTAGGATCAGGTAGGGGTCAGGCATCTAGCTCAAGAACAAGAATATACCTGAAGGCCTACAGGAAGGTTGTGGACATTGGGGATCAAACCCAGTACTTTTTGACCAGGAGATAAAACCTCAGTCTATTATCCTCCCCCTAGGATAGGATATACACTACATACCCTGAAACTAAACCTGTTGTCTGGTCCTTCTCATTTCAGATGTGAATCTAAGGAACTGAAACAGGTGAAACCAGGAACTGATTCAACTGATTCTGAATGTGGAGAACATAGTCCACAGACAGGACTAGTGGCAGGAGTAATACCAGGAGTCATACTGTTAATGGCTTTAATGGGATTAATCATAGCCATTATTCACAGGAAGAATAAAAGAGGTAAGTGATGCATTAAACTAACGTATGTATCATGGTTACATTAACTAACATCCATCATGTCATATTAAAATAACAAGTATAATGTTTGCATTAAACTAACATGAATCATGGTTTAAATGATAAATTATATCGACTGCTCTCCTGACATGTGACTGTGTCGTTTATCACTATTTAGAATCAACTCCGCAATCAAAGGTGTTGTTGTGTTATTACTGGGTTGAAACAGAATATAATATGCGTGAACTTATACTGAGTGATATTTATTACATGATGCACCATGTAAATAATTTGATCATAAATTATTAAGATGGAAACACTGAGCAAAGAGTTGAGCCAAGACTACCGTCCAACAGGTAGTGTGTGGGTCTGTGGGTGTATTGAAATAAAATAACTGTTCTGCTCCTGTGTTTGAGCTGTTCCACCCTTCAGCCTTCAGCCCAGATAGTGAAGATGTGATAGAGGAGGATGGAGGTGTTGAGAGTGAGGGAAATGAAGGCTACTCTAAGGGTGAGGAGGGGGAGGAGGAGGAGAGGGAGGAGGGGAAGGGGGGGGAGGGAGGAGAGGGAGGAGGAGAGGGAGGAGGGGAAGGGGGGAGAGGGAGAGCACTGCAGAACAGCTTTACCAGAGAAGCTTACTGGTCATCAGAGAGACACAATTGTTTGCAGTAGGTGCAGAAAAAACCGACATTACCAAAAGAGTGTGGAGGCTGGCTGTATGTCCTGACTCTCTGCTGCCTTCTCTTCCAGTGACTTCACCACTAATGTCCACTGACTCTCCTGCATGAACCAGGGACCAACAAGAACATACCATAACTATCCCTGAAACTATAGATGATCATCATGGTGACCAGAGACTGGATCCAGCCCCACCCTCCAGCCCCACACATAATGGATCTGTCTCACTCCCAGTCCACCCTCCTCAGTCTGGGTCTCCTCTCCCAGCCGTGTTTCGTTAAAGCCTGTGTAAAGTTCATTTATTTCAATGTACCGGTAGGCCCCTGCGGCTTATAGACATGTGCGGCTTATTTATGTTCAAAATAATGTTTATTTTAAATTGAGTGGGTGCGGCTTATATTCAGCTGCGCTTAATAATCAGGAAATTACAGTATACAGAAGTTTTAATTTACATGTGTTACGAGAGTAGCGTATCTGTGTGCGCGAGGATGGCAGTGTGTGTGTGTGAGTGACGTCAGCGTGTGAGTGAATGAGCTAGTGAGCGATAGCGTGTGTTAGTCTAGGGAAGAATGGAATGAGTCTGGTTATGTTTTGTGCAGACGTGTACTGTAGTTGTTGAAACTGTGGAACAAAGTACCCAGCCGTCAAGAATCGGTGCCCGTGTCATTCCGACCCATGAGCAGACCCACTGCCGGTCGAAAGTGAAGGGTGTTACCCCCGAAAGGACATCGGCCCTGGAGGGAACGTCTCCCTTGTGCTTCCCGATTACGGTCATGGACCCAAAGAGCAGGAAAGGTGTAACATTGGACGCCACGAAGGGACTGTTTGAATGGAATGTCATGTCATTAAAGTCCCCAAAGAAAATATATCTGACTAAGTCAAAAGAAAATGAACTGTTTGGTGGTTTGTCCCTGGAGGAGCTGCGACAAGCCCAGGAAGACGACGCAGACATTGCACCAGCGGAGAACGTCCTGCATGGGTAACTCACCTTGCAGCCCAGCCACAAAGACATATTGGAGCCAGTGGAAACGCCTCTACATCAGAGATGGAGTGCTGGTTAGACGTTTCTACTGCCTGGACGATACCCAATTCTATCCACAAGTGGTGCTGCCCCGCACCTTCCGGCCAGACATCATGAGACAGATGCATGAGGGACAAGTTGGTGGACATTTTGGTGTAGAGCGCACTGTAGTTCGGCTGCAAACCCGATACCTGGTACAGAATGAGGGCGGACGTCGCCCTGTGGAGTAACACCTGCACCAGCTGTGCATCAAAAGCCAGGCCACGGAACACACCACAAGCCCCCATGGGCACTGTTCGGGTCGGAGCGCCTATGGAGCGCATCGCTTTGGATATTATGGGGCCACTGAATGAGACTGAGCGCAACAACAGATATGTGCTGGTCATAAAGGACTATTTCACAAAATGGGTCGAAGCTTTTCCCCAACCTAACGAACAAGCTGTAACTGTGGCTGAAGGGCTCGCCTCCGAGTGGGGGTGTCGCTATGGAGCCCCGCAGACACTGCACAGCGACCAAGGCCGGAACTTCGAGTCTGAGGTGTTCCAGGAAATGTGCACGCTGTTCGGGATCGACTAAACACACACCACACCTTTCTGTACGCAGTCCGATGGGCAAGTTGAAAGGTTCAATGCCACTCTGCAAACGATCCTGGCCGTGACAGCCAAGCATTGCCACTGGGATTGGGACCTCATGATTCCCTACGCTGTCATGATCAACTGAGCAACGAAGCACAGTTCAACTGGTTTCACCCCGAACTACATGACGTTTGGCCGGGAAGTGCGTGAGCCAGTAGACCTGGTATCCGGCCTGCCGCCGGACCCTGAACCAGCTCCCTCAGCCCCTGAGTATGTCCAGCACCTTCGAGAGCGACTGGAGCTGGCGCACCAAATCAACAGAGATGCTCTCGGAGAGCCTGTGGAACGTGCAAAGAGACAATATGACAAGAACTGCAGCCACCAAAGCCAACTAGCATCAATGCAAAAAAAATATGATGTAAGGGAAAAAAGGCAACTTAGAATGACATGACTGTGGTCCAAAGTAAATCTGTTAATATTTGCAGCTGAGCAATAACCTATGTATTTTAATTTGGCGTGCATTCATCATGTGAATACCTTTTAAAGGTCCCATGACATGAAAATCTCACTTTATGAGGTTTTCTAACAGAAATATGAGTTCCCCTAGCCTGGCAATGGTCCCCCAGTGGCTAAAACTTGCGTTTGGTGTAAAACGAGCACTAGCTGTTCTGCTCGCCTTTGAAAAAACGGAGGCTCAAGCGCGCTGATTTGGAATGTCTTTAGGTATGTCGTCACAAAGCATCTAAGCTCCTCCCTTTACTCTACTCTGCCTGGCCCGCCCAGAGACTTTGGCCCGCCAATGATTCACGACCGTGCGAGCGCCACATGTGTGTGTGTGAAGAATACACACACTGTAACGCAAGTGTTTCATGTCGGTTCTTTGACGTGTCTTGTATTTCCACAACGAGACTGTAGTGGGGGTTATCTGAGCCATGGTTGAGAAGGAAATGGGGGAAAGGAACTTTGGCTTTGACTCGCTGATGTACATGAACTGCGACATGCCGCCGGTTGCCGCGAGGCACACGGCTGTGAAAGCAGCCGGCAGCAGGCAGCCGGCAGCAGGCAGCGCCCGGTTCAGTCTACTTCCGATTGATGTGAAAGTGGAAGAACCAGAGACGTTGCAGAACCCGACAAAGTCGTTTGTGATTCATAATATCGTCTATCTATGATGTAGATATCTATGTATTATATGATATTATTTAGATATAGAGCTCCAGGACTGTAACGCAAGCGTTGTACACCTTGTTATTTGGATAACCGTTCTGCTTTTGGTGTTATGGCGCATAACACGTCGGACTCTCGTCTCTGGTATTTCTACAACGAGACTCGTATTGGGGGTTATCTCAGCCAAGGTTGAGAATGAATTGGGGGGAAGGAACTTTGGCTTTGACTCCGTCAAGAACATGAACCACGACATGGAGGAGAAAGGGATTGTTGGCGGCGAATGTCTCCCGCTTGAGCCCCGCTGAGGGACCACCGCCGGAGGCGGAGGTGCCTAAGCGCTGCCCGGCAACGATCCCTTTCTCCTCCTTGTCGCGGTTCAGTCTACTTCACATTGATGTAGACGTTGAAGAACCAGGAACGTCGGAGAACCCAACGCGGTCGTTTGAAATTCATAATATCGGCTCACACAGCTTTTGGCCGTGATAATATATATTATATGATATAGATATCTATGTAGGCTATATGATAATATTTAGATGTAGAGCTCCAGGACTCCCGTGTGTTCTAGAATATTTACAGAACACGGCTAAAGGCTGTGTGCGCCTCGCCATTGCGATACATCCACTGTAAACAGAGCGCATGGTACCGTGGCTGCAAGCTGCTCAGGGCCACACCCCCACCCTCCTCCTTGACCCGCCTCACTCCTCCTCATTTGCATTATAGCTACAGACACCAAAACATCACCAAAAACACATTTGGGGGAAGCTCAATGTGCGACTGGCTCGGAGTGGCTGTAACTCTGCACCACGGCTGAATTTCGGGAACGTCTTTGAATACTGTGTTAGTTGCCCACTAATACCTATATTAAAGATTACATAAAATAGCATGTCATGGGACCTTTAAAAATACTAACGTTGTGGTTCCGCTGGCTTCCGGATTCCAGAGGATGGGGGCGGACCCGACGTAAAGTCCGGAAGAACATTTGTGCGTTGTGGGTGTGACGTCAGACGGGCAGGGATCAAGTGTGTGTGGGATGAGAGGGGTGTTTGGGGTACTTGGGGAATATTTAAGGTTTCAGAGAAGTTATGTATAAGTATGCTTATTAGACCAACATGTTTGGAGTAATGTGTTAATTAGGTGTGGTGATTTCTTAATCGAAAATTTGTAGTTGTATTGTTAATTGAATTACAGGTGTGAGGCAGTAGGGTCTGAGGTGAGCGTGTGGCAACACGCTTGTACAAGCCAATGGCTAAATGGAAATGCCTGAGTGGAGGACGGCTATTTTTGAGTTTTGCTTATTGACGATATTCGGAAGTATAATTATTAATGACAGTTATTTATTTCGTTAATGCATTTTTTTTGCCTCCTGACGGGCATATTACCTGCGGCTACTGAGAATAAAAAAGGTCAACTGTCTTTGCCCAAACTTCTGTCACACTGCCTCAAGTCTTTCCCCCACCACAAGGCTAGCCAGGCAACAGTCCCTCACACTGATAGCTATATATGAATAATATATTAATTTAGCTTAACCAACTTCATTGTAAGGGTCCTATGAGGAGTGGTTCACATTGGGATAGGCAGAAGCACAGTTCAATAAAAATTAGTTAAATAATAATCAGTCAACTGTTCTATTAAAATATAGTTTGTAAATAAACATTTAACATTGAAATGGTGTTATAAAGAACTGTTAATTAGTTCCAAAAGACATTTAGTTAACTATTAACAAATATTAATACAATATTAGTTTATATAGGCCTATATTTTTTCTATTTGTTAAAACATCAACATACAGATTGTATGCAAACAACTAGGTAATATTTAATTAACGATGAAAAAACGATTAACTTGAGCCAAATAGATATTTTAGTAACAATTAACAACTATTAACAAAGGGTTAGGTAAAGACTAGTTTGCTATTTATTACGGCACCTTAATATAATGTGTTACCAAAACCCCTGCTGTGAAGAGCTTTTATCCCAACAGTGCACATGAACGGTCCTGTCGTGAACACGCGTAAGCTTGAGCGTCATCACTTGCGAGCCGTCTCGTTACACTCGGGCGGTGAACGCGCCTTTAACCCCGAAAAGACGTCTCCCCTGTGCTCCCCGACTACGGTCTGGGAGCCAAAGAGCAGAAAAGGTGTCTTTGTACTTATACTTATATTATACTTAGCCTATATCTGGTCACGGAGTCCTACAGAAAACCCAGATAGGATTTTGTGCTTTTAATATTGCTCTTCTGAATATGGGTCGAGTCCTGACTGCTGTCCTGCGACAGCTTTAATGTTTTTGGAAGTAAAATAATGCGCTTCTACACAGCTCTGTACGGTAGGCCTAATAACAAGATCTTCTTTGTTCCGCAGATGCGGAGTCCCCAGGATACAGATCAACCTCCTCAAATTTGCTTCGTACTAAATCCACAGTGCAGGATGAGTGCTTATATAAAGTGTCGTGCTCTAGGCCTGAACAAGCCAGAGGAATAAGTGTAATGCCGGTCAAATGAGGCGTTTTGCTGCCATTTCGCCCACAGCTGTTAAACATTAAATGCCCAGAACATATCTGAATAATGCGATGCGTCGTTGTGACCCTGACCTGCGTCTTCCTGGGTGAGTTTAACACGTGTTTTAAGCATGGTCTTTAAACACGGACGCATAGCATCCTCCTGTTTTTGTTTTGTTTTTGTGCGTGGCAGTGGCGGTGGGTCAATAGAGGCCGCTATGGTGCCGCCCCTCTGTGAAATATTCACTTGATATTATATTCAGTGGCAACTATTAATCAACCATTATCCATACGAAATAAATCAACAAAAATACATAGCCTTTATCCTCGTTTAATTGTGTAACTTGTCACTGCCAGCAATCATTTAAATGCGTCTGAACGTCAATGATTTGGGCTAGGCTAGTTATTGGTCATTCAAAATAAAGCCCTCCTCCAAGTCAGGAGCGCCGTCCCATATTTCAAACTGCATTTGAAGTAGACATTGAGACTCACAAAAATGGACGCTATATGACAGTGATCATGATTTGTCTCAATATCAGAATAACAACAATGGGTCAAATAGCAATGGCTGGTGGAATGGCCATGAAGTATGCTACGAGAACCAACGAACCCGCTCAGTCATCCTTTCCACAGAGCGGTGCGCCACTGTTCGTTGCTGTACAGTGCGGCTCTGTTCGGTTATATTGGGCTGCCAACTGCCGAGCTGCGGTTCCCGCAAGGAGGATTGACTTGATCTATAAATGAAATCCCTCAATCTTAATTGGCTTAACAGCGCGACCAACATTCTGAAGCATCCATTAACATCCACATTTGCCTCAAACAATGTTAGGCTTAAGTTACAGCCCATGCAAATAGTGGTGAAATAATGTTCTTGTTCTTTTAATTCTTTGATAGTCTGACCATTCTGTTTGATATTGTGGAAAGGATGTTAGTGAATGATCCAGAGCATGATGCATTTTAAATGGCATCACTTTTGCTCTTGTGTTTCAAACTTTTATAAAAAAAATTGTAACTGAAAATAAACATAGCCAAATTACAAACAATAGCTTCAGTCTTTGAGGGCAAAAATAGGCCCATATTTTTTTGTTTCGTTTTACAAATCAAGAGTAGGCCTGATTTGACTAATAGGCTGTGCATCCTTTCCTTCTGCCCTTGTAGTCCAAGACATGCTGCCCACCAGCTTTCAAAGTCCAATGCTGCCACTGGTGGATTTGTATCAATTCACATAAGTATCCCTCCCTGCTACTTAGTAGTTCACCAAACCACCCTGAAACAGCATGAGTCTCACATACTTATGCCACCATACGCCACTAACAGTGCAAGCAGGCCAATGGCAACAAAGCACGCAGTCCTTCCTCCCTCTATTGATAAACCACCAGCTGCCACTGACGACTGGAAGTACATGAGGTCATGTTCTCACTTGCTGTGTGTATGTGTATGTTTTCCCGTGTCTCTGTTCTAGTGCTACCACGTTGTACAGCTGACAATAACAATAAATAATATTTTTAAGAATAAATCTGCCTCCTGCATGAGATGTGCGTCGCTGAATAGGGGCGCAAGCCGACGCTATATATGTTGTTATATTTTATGACATGTCATAATGACATGACAAATATCTTCTGTGGTGGTACGCGGTATAAAAAGTTTGAGAACCACTGCTCTAGATAATGTTTGCACATGCATGAAGAAGATAGCTTCTTTATTGACTGCCGGAAGAATTGGTAAAATAATTTTAAAAAAGCTTATTTCTTACTCCGACAAACAGCTATACCATTCACAATCCTTTGCATTATCTTAATGATCTTAGTGCCCATACAAGAGTAGCCTACCAGAATTCAGGTTAAGCCTGAAATAAGATAACCAATAGGATTATGGATCAATGTGTAAAATCAAATCTCAAGTCAGTTATTTTAATGTAAAAATGTGGGACTTAAACTCTGAAATACTGATGGAGTAAAAATGCTTGATTTGGGGTAAATGTATAGTCAGAGCTTTCCTGATCTCAAATAAAAATCATTGTCAGAACTAATGGAGCAACATTTCTACAGCAAGTTCCAGATACAGTAAAACTGCTTGTTGATGTAGCCACTAAAATGGTCGTGTTTACCGGATGTGGTCACATGTGAAGAGACGCTCTCAATGTCAGCCCGTGCTTGCCCGGCCCGTTGCAATGCAGTTGCCGTAAAGGATAGAATACGCGTGCACTCCAAATTGAAGGACAGCTCCAATGTCCACGGAGTTGCGAGTGTCGGCCAGCCTGACCGCAGTAGATAAGAGGGGGTGGCAGTTTAAAACCCAATATTGCTAATGCTGGTTTAAGACGTCCGGCAGCTCTTTGCATCGCAAATGCCATATAGCCTAATGTAAGAACCAGAGTTCAGACATTTTTTGTTTGGCAGTCAGGAAAAATATCTGTTTTCGCCTATTCTTATAATGATAAATGTAGGATTGGGCATGTAACCAAATGCCCAATGGTTCACTAAGATGTGTTTTAAGCTTTGGTAAACCAGTCAAAAAAAATCAAAAGTAGCTACTCTATCAATAGGCTACAATATATTTAACACTTCCGTATTAGTCTATTGCTTATAATCGGCCATGCCTGCTTATGGTATAAAGTCAATACATAGACCCCCACTGAGCGAAGTCATGCCACAGCCTATTAAATAGACTTGAGAACAACTGTCTCAAAATTAATATTCATCAGCATCCATTGCCATTAAAAAAGTGTATTAATATATTTCTTAGATCATTAATGAAAACCGACAACATTAGCGGAGGCAGGCCACCACGGACGTCTGGTCACCCTCAATAATACACTCGTGATATTTGATTCTGCGTGCTATGAAACAAGAGGTAGATCATAGAGACCGACTGTAGATGACTGTACATGAACGTCGACGCTGTAGGCGTTAATGTACAGTCACTTTGGAGATGAATCTCTTTAGTTCAAACAAATGACGACATGACTTGAGCCCACAGGGGCCCGCACAGGGAGGCCCCCCGCCCCCCCCCCCGCCCCCCCCCCTGTGTGGACCCCTCGTCTACTCACACTGGGCCGCGGCCCCGTGCCCGAGCTCATTTGCATACTAAAGTCTAGAACGTTTTTTTAAGGGTCGTGTCTTTTTTATTTCAGCCCTCAGCCCTCCTGGAGAAGGCTGTCGTTCTGGGGAGTATGAGCCCGCTCCTGGGATGTGCTGCCCACTGTGCGATAAAGGTAAACATGTGCGGCCAGGGGGCGCCCCCTGGTGGTTCACCGGGTTAAAGCGCCTACCATGTATGCCCAGTCCTGATCGCAGCGACCCGGGTTCGAATCCTGCCCGTGGTCATTTGCTGCATGTCCTCCCCTCTGGCTCCCATACCGTCTGTAGAACTATATGCAATGCTCATACGCATTGTCACAGCCTAGGTGAGCCTCCGTACCGAGCGAGAAGGCATGTGCGCATGCGTGCTGGCACGGAGGTCGGAGGAAGATAGTTCGTGGCCACCCGAGAGATGTCTGTTAGTCGATGAACCCTGTGAATGTTAAATAAATATCCTGAAAGATACTAAGGACTATTATTGAACACATCTTAAAACACCGTCCTCTCTATCTCTCTCCGTAATAAAGCAGAAAAAATAAAAGAAAAAAAGATGGTGGCTTTATGGCCTGGACACCAAACCGAGATCCAATTAAAGTGTGGAGGAGAAGGAATTTGTGCTAGCGATTAACTCGTTGGAAATGGAGGGGTTGTTCCGTGCCAACTATGCATTCAGCTGCACGTGAAAAGCAATACAATTCACTTTGGAACCAGTATTTAATAAATGTCCCATTTAAAACCAATTTATACACCTGTGTCACCTTGACACATTGATTAGTTATTCGTTTTTTTATGACGTGGGGGACATTACATTTGATCTTACCGATCGAAGCGACTGGCTTTGAATTCTGTAGCATTAGAATCATTTCATCCGTTAGTCCCAAGTTAACCCTGCTGGCCCTTGGTGCGTTACTCTTCTCGAGCCTAAAAGAAGCGATGACGTAAAGTAATATACAAGAAACCAATTTAAAGGAGTGACGTGTTTCCTTCTCCAGTTGCTGGAGCTGAGTGTGTTCCTACTCTCCAGGGAGTGTTGTGCTGCGAGACTGCACCGACGAGTCGAGTACCAACTGCAGGCCGTGTGAGAGTGGCACCTACATGGACGCAGACAACGGACGCAGCCAGTGTATGAGCTGTCGACCCTGTATCGCAGGTAGGGAACCAGCTCCACTACAGTGGACCAGCGGTCGACCCTGTAGAGCAGGTAGGGAACCAGCTCCACTACAGTGGATCAGCTGTCGACCCCGTAGAGCAGGTAGTGAACCTCCATCTGAGTGACGAGAAATGTGCTGTATTGGAGATCTAAGAGCTGAGAAAAAATCTTTTAATGTACACCACATTTGATATCTGAAATTAACTTCTTATTTTTAGATTTTTAGAAATATGTTGAATGGAGCTGTAAATATATAACAGACTGAAACTCTGCAGGTGACATGTTTATGGTTGTTTGAAGAGCCCGACCAATTAAGGATTTTTAAGGCCGAAACCGAAACAAATATTTGGTGATTCAAAAATTCCGATATATCGGATTTCAAGTCCTTTGAAGAAAAACCAAAAAGAACCAAAAAAATAACATATATATTTTTCAAAATATTAATTAATCGGCCGATACCGATTGTTTGGAAAATGCCTAATATCGGCCGATGACATCGGACCGCCGATATATCGGTGTTGTTTGGTCCTTTCCGAGCAGAACAAGGTCTGGGGACACAACGGGAGTGCTCCAGAGTGCGGGACTCAGCATGCAGCGTATTGGATGGCTTCTACTGCCAAGCGTCCAATCAGGAGTCAGGCTGCTCCCTGGCTGAGATGCACACTCGGTGCACAGCTGGCCAGACGGCGGCGGAGCCTGGTAGGGGAAACACTCCTTTAGTCATATTTATATCTATGAGTTTTTGTCATGATTTTCAATGCTCGGGTTTCAGAACTCCCAACGTGTTCTCGTAGGAACCAGGACCACGGACACGGTCTGCGAGGATTGCGAGACCGGGTTTTACTCTCCAGATGGAACAAACTGTACAGCATGGAACATGTGGGTTATGCCATTGGCTCCTTTTGTGTCATGTTATTTTATGAATTCAAGTAAGTATTTTATTTGCTTAATGATATTCACCATAACTTACACCAGGTGATTGCGTCCTGTTAAAGAGACAAAGCTCTCGTAAAATCGAGGAATAGAATTTACTTTCTGCTTTCCCAAACCCGACAGCTGCGTAGATGGAGAGGTTGAGCTGCACGAAGGCAGCCGAACCAAGGACGTGCTCTGTGCTAAAGCCCCAGGCAGACATCACTATGTCATAATAATACCAGTACTGGTCGCCACCGGAGCTGTGGTATGGTTGCTAGTCTATGGTGAGTTTGCTTACTAAAGGCCCAATCACCCTGCTGCATTCTGCCTGTATGCAAAGATCTGCGTTGATTCTCAAGCCGCCAGCACACAGAGCTCCCGCTAGATTAGACGCCAAACCGCCATCAAATCTGCAGACTAAACAGATTTCGGAACCTTTCCAGTTTTTTTCCAAAAAAAAATCAAGAACTTGTTTGAAGCTGCATTGATGAAATTAGTCTCCGAAAGATCTCTCAAAGATGTGCCTGCCGTCTCTGAATCCTGAAGTGGATCTTTGCGGACGTAGGGTCTGCAGAGTGTGGATTCTGCTTAATACGGCCTGCCCTCACAGTCACCTGTCTGCCCGCCTTGTTTACTGTCTCTCGTTAACCACCCTCATCTTCACACATTAATGACCCTTTGTTATTCTAGCCTATCGTGGGAGGACGGAGGTATGTTTGTTTTAAATCGGATGGATGGATACAATAGCGTGCAGTCATACTCATAAGTCATATTTGTCCTGTTAAATTGCATGTAAGCTTGCATATATATCTTGTACATCGGGATCATTGGAATGTTGTTATATTAGTACTGATGGTTTTGAAGTCACGGTTTAGGAACTGATCGGGAAAGGGTTTTTAATGATTATGGCAGACGCTTTTAGTGTCTGAAACTGCCGCAGCATTTCTCGCGTGAGATGAGGGAAAATAAATGGTTTCCTTCAGCCTGTAATCGTTGATTTAGGATGTTAGAGGTTCCTCTCTTGAGTCCTCAATATGGGTGTGGTCAAACCAAAGAACCGATGTACAAGCCGTATTGTAGGATTGAAATTGTTTGGCTGATTACAAATATTATTACAATATTGATATGAATATTGTTTTGTCCCATAGACATCAGAGGAGGTGGCCAGTGAAGGGTTGGAACCCCAGCAAAGCTTACTGTAACCCAATTGAAGCAGCAGTAGTTGGTGTTGAAGTGATGTTAACATTCTGTGATGTCAAGCTTTCAGGTCCCTTTCAAAAGAGCAGCTTAACCTCCAAGAGCCTCAGCATTCGGAAAACTAATAATAATAATAATACAAGGACTGCAAGCGGTCGCACCAGATATTCACAGCCCAGGCACGGCGAACCCACTGACCGGCATTTCCAAGCGATTCACGAGGGCAGTCCATTACTTCGAGACGCACACACATGCACGCATGTGTGGGAATGAAATATGCATTGTGTTGTGAAGTCGCCAATGAATGTCCCAATTCGCGTGCATACGTTGGCAGCAGCCGTTTATCCGCCGCTGATGCTGGGCTGTGCTCAGGGTTCCCGGCTGAGAGCATCGGTGATCCGCCACCACGCTCCCGGGACCTGGGATGTATTTAATGTGGAAGTTGAACGGCGCAAGCTTCTCAACCCATCTTTGCTCACGAGCATCGAGCTCTGGCTGAGTGAAAATGTACATCATTGGAATGTTGTCAATCCACAGTGCGAAGGACTGAATTTGTCGCACACTACCCACTTCGGTTCTAAAGGTTTCAGCCTGTGTGCAGGGTATCTTGCCTGGGAAAAGTTTAGCGACTTGCTGGCCAAAGCTCCTGGTCGTGCTGCATCCTCACCTCACACAACTTCACCTTCATTATAACTCAGGGTGGGACGTCTGCCAGCTTGGAGGTGCGTCTCGGAGTTACTGGCGTCTTAGAAGGATGAATGACCTTCACTCTCCCCATAATGCTTTCACAATAGCGAAGCCCATTCCCCGTGTACAGCAATGATAGCAGCTACTGCAGATGCTACACAATTAAGTACTATGAATAAGTGCGATGTAGATTAAGTGCGTACAATAAGTGCCAGGACGTACAACATACAATGGTGGCCGGAAGGGGCTTGGTAGCTATGCAGAGTCGAGGTGAACTCTGAAAAGGTGAGTTGTGAGTCTTTTGCGGAAGCTGGTGAGCGACACTGCCATCCTGACATCGGCAGGGAGCTCGTTCCACCACTGAGGTCCCAAAACAGAGAAAAGTTGCGACTTAGTTGATCGACCTTTGCTTGCTCTTAGCGATGGCGGTACCAGACGTCGAGCTGAGGTAGTTGAGCAGAGGGATCGAGCTGGGGTGTGTGGCTTCTCCAATGCTTGGAGGTAGGCAGGGGCAGTTCCATCGACTGCCTTGCCAGTACCATCATCTTGAATCTGATGCGAGCTACTACAGGGAGCCAGTGGAGGTCCCTGATTGTCCAGTACCACACCGAGGTTTCTGGCAGTTGGAGAAGGAGATACAGTGATGTTCTCAACAGTGACCAGTATGTCCATGTGTGGGCAATCTTTCCCTGGCATTAGGATGAGCTCAGTCTTGTTGAGGTTAAGCCTCAGGTGATTGGCAGTTGTCCAATTGTCCTTTCTAGTGGGATAATGTATAGAACGCCGGTCATTATCGGGAAAATAAGGCTCATTTTTAGATAATGACTACACATTGTCCCGCTTATTACACGGCTACTTGCCAAAACGAAGAAAGTAACTTCACACGGTGTGTGTTTTTAATTTATTTGTTACCAGCATTCATAGTGTTGATCAGCAGAGAAATAGTCTGCCAAAGACGTTGACGTCGCTTAGCAACTGAGGACACTGGGGTTGAGAAGTTACCGGACTTCTTGCGGAGTGATACGGAAGACAGCAAAAAAATCATTTTCCTTGACAGCGGTCATTATACGCTTAGCAATGGTGAATTCTCAAAAAAATATTCACTGCTGGAAGTTTTGAAGGCCGTTGCAAGTGAGCGTTCCGCAGCAATGAGAAGAGCCGTGTAATGACGATAGTCACATTCATTATTCGATATTCTACATGACTCAGACTATTCGACGATCGTTGCCCATCCATAATAGAAATACATGGTTAAACTGTGATTAAAAAAGCAATAATTGCATTACTTGACGAGTCTCGGAGCTCGAGTCTGAGTCAAGTCTGAAGTGTTTTGGGTGGAGTCACATGTCAAGTCTGAAGTCACCGTTTGTGCGACTTGAGTGCGACTCGAGTCCGAGTCTCAGACTCGAGTCCCCATCTCTGGTGTGTGTGTGTGTGTGTGTGTGTGTGTGTGTGTGTGTGTGTGTGTGTGTGTGTGTGTGTGTGTGTGTGTGTGTGTGTGTGTGTGTGTGTGTGTGTGTGTGTGTGTGTGTGTGTGTGCGTGTGTGTGTGTTAACCTCCAAGTGCCTTAGCGTTTCAAAATAACAATCTTTAGGCTGCGCCGGATTTTGTGTAAACTTGCAGTGCTTAAAAACATCGGGCCCTCGTGAAACGGGCGGTGGCGCGGTCGTTGTGCGCGGGTTGTGATCACCTTGTGCGGCGGCTTGCAAACCTACTTAATAATAATAATTGGGTAAGAAGCTTTATAAGGCCGATTAGCAAGGCTAACTCGCTCACTTATTTCAGGACTCAATTACTACTGCCGCCTCTGGCATGGCTCCAACCAAAACATTGGCGGGTAGTTTCGAAATAACAATGTTTAGGCTGCGCCTGATTTTGTGTAAACTTAAAAAAAAAGTTCTGTTCTAGTTCTGTTCTAAAGCACCGCAATTGCGGTGCTTTAGAACGCAACAGCTGACCTCCCAAAGAGTATTATGGTACCTTAACGCAAAGGCAACTTTAAGCTATCTATTCGAACTGAATCTGTGCTATGGCGTAGCCCTACGCGTGTTTTTCTCCTCCAGTTCTCCGTCAGTTAGAGACGGCATCGTATTTACTGAGTGCTTATAACATGTTTGACAAGGCATTAGCATATGCTGTCTGGGTTGTGCTAGTAAGAGTCCTACAACTCATTGTTCTAACTCACGTTGCATATGTTTCTAATCTGATATATGTTGAATATATCTAAGTGATGTGTTTTTGGATGTGCATCTTGAAATGACTTGTGATTAAAAGCAATAAAACAGTTGACCTGATAGTAGATTCAAAGTGTTTTAGTTTTTCGTTCCTCAAGGGCCCCAGTGATTAAGGGTGGGGGCCCCACCCGTCAGAGGCCAGCCTCTTGGCCGGCCCTGTCCGTCCTGGGAGCCCTTGCAGCTGGACGTCTGCGGTCCACTGAGTGGCCCACCACTACCACCACTAGCCCCCCCTGGTGGCGGCCTTCGACCTGCACTCAAAGCGGTCAGCAGCAATACCGGCTCTGTGGCCTCCCAGGTCGCAATTGGCTTCCTGGACTACTCCTTTCCTGCTGAGGTCTATAAAGAATAAAATGTACACGTAATCTGGTAACATTTATTTAACACATGGCCAAATTGGAGTTGGTCGAAAATGGGTCCCTGATCTTTCAATTTGACACTGATCACGACTTTGGTCGTCCAAATGTTTGGTGGGTAGCTTGACCCACCGTCAGAATTAAGTATATTTATTATTTTATATATATAAAAAAGGCTTATCCAATGAACCTATATTACTAGGGGAGTACTGGTGTGTGTGTGCGCGCTTGTGGTGCAAGTGGCCCAAGCCTGCCGCCTAGTGGACAGTTTCTGCACTACCGCGGAGTTTACTCAGCACACTGCGCTGTCCACAGCTCTTCACTGCACCTTCCCAACTCCATGTGGCTCTAGATTAGCAATACTACAGGCGATCATTGGGCCGCACACTCCCTTCTTCCTCTCTCTCTCTCTCTCTCTCTCTCTCTCTCTCTCTCTCTCTCTCTCTCTCTCTCTCTCTCTCTCTCTCTCTCTCTCTCTCTCTCTCTCTCTCTCTCTCTCTCTCCCCCCCCCCCTCTCCCCTCTCCCCTCTCCCCTCTCTCATCCTGAAAAAGGTTGAGAGGAGGAGGAGGCGGAGATGCCTTTTTAACCCCTGCCTTCTCGCCTCCCGCATCACTCCACGCCGGGACCGACCAGGGACGTTTTAACTGTCCGTTCACCAGCAGGGCCGCTTCTTTCACCAGAGACCTCGTCATCCCGTCATCCCGTCATCCCGTCACCGCTCACAGATGGAGGACTACCACAAACCCGACCAGCAGACGGTGCAGGCGCTCGCCAACATCGCCACCCGGCTGCGGATCAACTCCATCAAGGCGACCACAGCGGCGGGAAGCGGGTAACGAGGAGACGCTAATATTAATCTATAATAGTAATATGATGCGTTGCTATTCAAATATAGCCGTTATTTTTCATACAAACTATTATTTTACCGGAGCTGAGTTGCCTACTCTGTAAATAGGACATTGCGGAACTTTTTGTTGTTATTGTGGTTTTGTTTAGGCTTTTTTAGGCCTAAGTATTTTTGTAAAGTCTTCCCCGGTATGGCGGACCTGCATGGCTGCACTCACACTACGATAGACGGCACTGGGCTGAGTTCCTGAAGCCGCTCCGTAAGGGAGAACAGCAGTGACCGAGTCAGGGAGACGCACCGCAGGGACCTACGGGGACGCGACGCCGGGGCGGGAGGTGAATGAGAGCCTTGCACGCTGTCGTGCACCTGCGATCGACACAGATGCCACCCGAACAATTATGCATCCGACGACGATCCGATAGATGGTCCATTCCATCACAATCCCGATTGCATATGATTTTAGTCCCATACCTTCTGCTTGAGCTGCTCCCCCCGCGACCCGACCCCGGATAAGCGGATGACGATGAGGATGAGGACCTTCTCGGTCTCGTTTTTCTTTAATATTTTATTAACTTTAGTATTTTATTCATTAAATATTGTTCGGAAAGATCTTTTTTTTTTTATGGTTGGGGTAAGGGAATGACAACTGGCACCCAGTGAGGTACAGTGAACAATTAATTTGACATTATTACACGTTATTATTAGTCCAGAATGTCGAATCTACTACATGCTTGTGTTGATGCATAATTTCGCCCATATTCTATAAATTAACTTAAAATACGTTAACAAGGTCAGTGCGTCCGTCAGTAGTCTTACATAAGCTACTGATGTGGCAGTTTGGATTAACATATTAAAGCTGGCATGACAGACAGAGGGACAGATGTACAGTGTAGGACTGAGGGGCCGTGGTGCCCCTTTCTTTGTGTTTACAAACCGTGTCTTTCTCCTCGGTCCCTAACCCCTGTGTCCGTGCCTGAGTGTGTTCTTTCTCCCCGGTCCCTAACCCCTCTGTCTGTGCCTGAGTGTGTTCTTTCTCCCCGGTCCCTAACCCCTGTGTCTGTGCCTGAGTGTGTTCTTTCTCCCCGGTCCCTAACCCCTGTGTCTGTGCCTGAGTGTGTTCTTTCTACCCGGTCCCTAACCCCTGTGTCTGTGCCTGAGTGTGTTCTTTCTCCCCGGTCTCTAACCCCCGTGTCTGTGCCTGAGTGTGTTCTTTCTC
>NC_044048.1:28787874-28790374 GCF_902167405.1 Gadus morhua
TCTCGTCTGAGAGCTCGCGATGCGACGGAGGAGGTAGAAGAAGGACGAGCCTTCATCGGCGTGCGGGTTCATGTCTCGGTCTGGAGTTCTGTCGGCGTGCTTCTCGGATGCTACTGAGCTGGTTCTCCATGGACCCTGGATGGGATGGCCCTCTGGTTTAATAGAAGGCCCGCCTCTTGTCAAACACAAGTGCATGTCAAGTCTCAAAGGTCCGCCCTGAGGACGATAAACGATTAAATCTAAACCTCGATCATTATTCACACGTCGTTGCTTACTAGCACATCACAGCGGGAAGGATCGGAGGTTTAGACCCCACCCACCGAAGGCATTGCCCCCGTCCCTTGAGCCTGGGGGGTCCTGCGTGCCGGGGCCCAGCGCGGGGGGGTCTGATGCTCTGTGTCGTGCCGCAGGTGGCAGGCGGTGGTTGTCGACGGTCACAGCGTGGAGGAGCTCTGCAAGGTGCTGAACCAGCCGCGCCACCAGCCCCTCGCCATCATCGCCAAGACCATCAAGGGAAAGGGCATCTCCGGTGAGCGAATCAAACGCACCCCGACTGCGCGTCGACGTTTTCCTAAAGCTTTACATGTATCCATAGAAACAACAACATACAGGTCACTTCCTAACACACAACCGCACATCAGTTATAAACCGGCCAATCAGAAGCAGGCCCTGCGCCCCGCTGTGAGGCAAGGCCAGGGGGGGGATTTGAACCCACAAACCCGCCCCCCCCCCCCAGAATTCTGGGGGGCCCCCCAGGGCTTTACCTGGGGGGCCCCCCAGGGCTTTACCTGGCCCACTGCCCTAATCCCCCCACAATGTGCCGGACCCCCTGGACCAGCGCTGCACGGAGGCTGTTGTGACAAGACAGGGGGTGGGGGGGGGGCTGATGGGTAGTTTACACAACATGAACGTAAAGGTTAAAGGTTAAGGAAACGGCTCACAGGTCAGTTGGTATAGGTTGAGCTGGGTGTGTGTGCACATGTGTGCACAGCACACACACCCAGTGCGTGTGTGTGTGTTTGTGTGTGCGTGCACACCTGTGCCTCTGCCTGTACCTGTGAGTGCCTGTGCTAACCTGTGTGTGTGTGTGTGTGTGTGTGTGTGTGTGTGTCCTGTGCGTGCGTGTGCGTGTGTGTCCTGTGCCTGTGTGTGTGTGTGTGTGTGTGTGTGTGTGTGTGTGTGTGTGTGTGTGTGTGTGTGTGCAGTGGCGGAGGATAAGCTGGGCTGGCACGGGAAGCCCCTCCCCCGGGAGGTGGCGGACGGCGTGCTGAAGGAGCTGCAGAGCCGCATCGTGAGCTGCAGCAAGCGGCTCTACCCCGCGGCGCCCTGCGAGGACGCCCCCGCCGTCAGCCTGCGCAACGTCCGCATGCCCAGCGCACCCAGCTACAAGCTGGGGGAGAAGGTAGGGGGGGAGGGGGGGAGAGGGGGGAGGAGAGGGGGGAGAGGAGCTACAAGCTGGGGGAGAAGGTAGGGAGGGGGGGAGGGGACCATGGGCTACAAGCGAGTTAAAGTCACCGTGCGGTTCCCCCAGACGAGTGCTGGAGCTGGCATACCGCTTTATGGTTATAGTCTGTAGGTATTGACAGATGGCCTGGTGCTCCATGTCCCCATCCAGGAGGTCTCTCGCTGGGTGTGCGTGGGGATGGCTGGTTGAGCCGGGGCACATTGCTCTAACAGGGGTACAGCCTCACCCAGACTCCACCCTGTCTGACTGACTCTGCTTCAACCAGCCCTCCTCCACACACGCCACAGCATCTCCTTCAAAGGGTTGTGTTGGGCTCTTCCTATGCATGAAAGGTTTCCCACAGTAAGGTTATGAACCAGCAGACAAAAGCGTTAAAAAAAGAATTGTGTTTTGGCTTTAATCATCGAGAAATGAGATGAAGGACCTACATTTCTTCTATGGCTGACACATTGGGACATATTCCGAATATACGAATAGAACAGGGGAGTTATATAGCATCTTATCCTAGCTATCTCTTTTGTGTACGGGGAATGGGTTAACCTAGTGATCGTTAGTGATTGGCACTCGGTTCTATGAACATCCTTACTGGTCCGACTGCGATGTGTTGTTGTTTCACTTTCTTATCACAAACGTACTTATCGTAAGTCGCTTTGGATAAGAGCGTCTGCTAAAGGCCCATGAATATAAGCGTAAAGGGTTGGTATATTTGTGGGTAAAACCGCCTGAACCCGTGGTCTGAATGTTGTCCTTCCCTTCAGGTCGCGACCAGGAAGGCGTACGGGATGGCGCTGGCCAAGCTGGGCCGCTACAACCAGCACGTCATCGCTCTGGACGGGGACACCAAGAACTCCACCTTCGCCGAGCTCTTCAAGAACGAGCACCCCGACCGCTACGTCGAGTGCTACATCGCCGAGCAGAACATGGTGCGAATTACCGTCTATCATAGCTAACACGAAATGTCTTACAAAATAGGATTCTTATGTAAAGATCTATCATACAAAGTATGATTTTGGTAACGTGATACTAATCGTCATA